>NC_047037.1:125814341-126118216 GCF_011762595.2 Tursiops truncatus
CATTTTATTTTACTACCCTATGTTTTGGAGCATTTCAGTTGTTTCCAATTATTTGTTATTAGAAATGAGACTACAATGAATATTTTTTGTTTTTATTTTTGTTTTTTGCGGTACGCGGGCCTCTCACTGTTGTGGCCTCTTCCGTTGCGGAGCACAGGCTCCGGACACTCAGGCTCAGCGGCCGTGGCTCATGGGCCCAGCCGCTCCGTGGCATGTGGGATCTTCCTGGACCAGGGCACAAACCCGTGTCCCCTGCATCTGCAGGCAGACTCTCAACCACTGCACCACCAGGGAAGCCCTACAATGAATATTTTTGTTCATAAATTTTCTACTCACTTTTGAGGGAATTACTGGATCAAGTGTCATGAATGACTATTTTTACTTTATTTTTTAAATTGAAGTATAGTTGATATACAATATTATATGTTACATGTGTACAATATAGTGGTGCACAATTTTTAAAGATTGTACTTCACTTACAGTTATTGTAAAAATATTGGCTATATTCCTTGTGTTGTACAATATATCCCCGCAGCTTATTTTATTTTTCCCATAGCTTATTTTATACCTAATAGTTTGTGCTTCTTAATCACCCACCCTATATTGCCCCTCCCCACTTCACTCTTCCTACAGGTGACCACTAGTTTCTTCTCTATATCTGTAAGTCTGCTTCTTTTTTGTTATATTCACTGGTTTGTTGTATTTTTTTAGATTCTACATATAAGTGATATCATGCAGTATTTGTCTTTCTCTGTCTGACTTATTTCGTTTGGCATAATGCCTTCCAAGTCCATCCATGTTGCTGCAAATGGCAAAATTTCCTTCCTTTTTATGGCTGAGTAGTATTCCATATGAATGACTATTTTAAAATAATGTTTGGTGCATATTTTCAGGTTTCCCTCTGGAAGGGATATATCAGTTTCTCCCTTCATTGTGTACAAGGGTGCGATCTCATTGTATTCTCACTGACACTGGGCAGTATAATGCTAAGAAGAACTTTGCCAATTTGCTGGGCAAAATGGTCTCTAATTGTTTTAATTATTTTTATCTTTTTTATCTCTGATTGCCACATTGGTAGCTCCATAAGACATATTAATTTTCCTTTCTTTTATTTTAACCTTGAAAAACAATGGTAATAGTTGCCTTGTGGGGAAATTGGGACATCTAAATATGTATGAACATGTTATATAAATATTAGGAATTACTATTGTTTTTAAGCCACATGGAAAGAATGAGAAATCTTCATTAAGTGAGAGTGAGTTGTAAAGAACATGCTTCATGCTTTGTTGTCCTCATCTGAAACAGAGGCCCTTGGTGCCCATGTTGCATTTACTCAGCTGTCTTCTGATTTTAACCACAGCTGTGGTGGACAGACTGTGGAAGCTCAGACTCTTCTCTTCCTGACAGGATCTTGCTGCAAGCACTTGCATCTGTCTCTCTGTAGTCTTCCCCAGACCCTTCTTCAATGCACGGGCCCCCCAGCTGGCTCACATTGGGAAACCCAGAGGTGCAGGGATGGCGGAGGGATTCGTGTCCAATGGGAGATGAGAGCCAGTGGGAAAATGTTCCACTCTCTCATCATGCAGATGATCAGTTCTGGGAGGCATTTCATGAGTGCTTTCTCAGCAGTTGTAGCAGAATCCCACTCTTGACGCCTATAACAGAGACTTCATTAAAGCACCATCTCTCTAGTGGTTTTCCTCCTTCACTGCCTGACTCTCTTTCTTTCCTCACTTCTGCTTCCTAAGATCAGCTTCCAAAATAACTGTAACCAAGTCCTTATTCTAGGCTCTTCTCTTAGGGGATCTCTAACTAAAGCATCATCCTTTTGCCTTCTTCCCCAGCAATGCTGGACTTTCCCCTCTTCCCCTGTAGAACATTCAGTTAACTAACTCAGCCATTACATACTGAGTACTGACCATGTGCCAGACAGTACTGTCGTGAGGGATGTGGATGCAGACTCAGATGCTGCCGTCATGGAGCGACATTCTAGTGGGGCAGGCCGAAAGTGACACAACAAATAAGTTGTCTTCATGAGACTTCATAAATTCCAAGGAGAAAAAAGTAAGGGAGATAGGAAATGTCTGGGGGAAGGGGTGAGTTGTCACTTTAGATAGTATTTCTAGGGAAGACCTTATTGAGAAGGTCTCCTTTGAATAAAGATTGGAAGAAAGTGAGGAAGTGAACCATGTCAATATCTGTAGTAAAAATATTCCATCTGAGGAAACAGCACATACATGGACCCTAAGATGGGAGCATGCCTGGAGCATGTAGGAATATTAGGAAGCCCAGTGGGGCTGAAGCAAGTTGAAGGAGGAGTAAACTTCACAAACTTAGCTAAAATGTAGACTTCCCACTCTAAGATGGTATGGTAGGCAGAATAATATCCTTCCCAAAATGTCCATATTTTTATCCCCCAACCCTCTGACTATGTTATATTCCATGGCCAAAGGGAGTTTGCAGTTGTGATCAAGGATCTTGATGCCTTTTGCAGCAACATGGATGGACCTGGAGATTATCATACCAAGTGAAGTAAGTCAGGCAGAGAAAGACAGTTACCATATGATGTCACTTATAGGCAGAATCTAAAAAAAAATGAGACAAATAAACTTATTTACAAAGCAGAAAAAGACTCACAGACATAGAAAACAAACTTATGGTTACCAAACCGGAAAGGTTAAGGGGGAGGGATAAATTGGGAGTTCGGGATTAACATATACACACTACTATACTTAAAGTAGATAACCAACAAAGACCTACTGTATAGCACAGGGAACTCTGCTCCATATTCTGTAATAACCTAAATGGGAAAGAATAGATATATGTATATGTATGACTGAATCACTTTGCTGTACACCTCAAACTAACATAACATTATAAATCAACTATGTCCAATATAAAAAAAGAATTTTTTTAAAGAAAAAAAAAATTAAGGATCTTGAAATAGAAAGATTATCCTGGATTATTTGGGAGGGCCCTAAAAGTAATCACAAATGTCCTTTTAAGAGAGAGGCAGGAGCAATTTGAAGATCCTACACTGCTGGTTTTGAAGTTGGAGGGAAGGACCACGAGCCAAGGAAGGCAACACCTATAGAAGCCAGAAAAGGCAAGAAAGAGATGCTCCTCTAGAGCTTCCAGAAGGAGTGCGGCCCTGCCGACAAATTGATTTAGCACCATAAGACCCAATTTTGAAATTCTGACCTCTGTAACTGTAAGATAATAAAATTTGTGTTGTCTTAAGTCATTCAGTTTTTTTTTTTTTAACATCTTTATTGGAGTATAATTGCTTTACAATGGTGTGTTAGTTTCTGCTTTATAACAAAGAGAATCAGTTATACATATAAAAATGTTCCCATATCTCTTCCCTCTTGCATATCCCTCCCTCCCACCCTCCCTATCGCACCCCTCTAGGTGGTCACAAAGCACCAAGCTGATCTCCCTGTGCTATGCGGCTGCTTCCCACTAGCTATCTATTTTACATTTGGTAGTGTATATATGTCCATGCCACTCTCTCACTTTGTCCCAGCTTACCCTTCCCCCTCCCCATATCCTCAGGTCCCTTCTCTAGTAGGTCTGTGTCTTTATTCCCATCTTGCCCCCAGGTTCTTCATGAACTTTTTTTTTTCCTCTTAGATTACATATATATGTGTTAGCATACGGTATTTGTTTTTTCTCTTTCTGACTTACTTCATTCTGTATGACAGACTCTAGGTCCATCCACCTCACTACAAATAACTCAATTTCGTTTCTTTTTATGGCTGAGTAATATTCCATTGTATATATGTGCCACATCTTCTTTATCCATTCATCTGTCGATGGACACTTAGGTTGCTTCCATGTCCTGGCTATTGTATATAGAGCTGCAATGAACATTGTGGGACATGACTCCTTTTGAATTATGGTTTTCTCAGAGTATATGCCCAGTAGTGGGATTGCTGGGTTGTATGGTAGTTCTATTTGTAGTTTTTAAGGAACCTCCATACTATTCTCCATAGTGGCTGTATCAATTTACATTCCCACCAACAGTGCAAGAGGGTTCCCTTTTCTCCACACCGTCTCCAGCATTTACTGTTTGTAGATTTTTTGATAATGGCCATTCTGATCAGTGTGAGATGATATCTCATTGTAGTTTTGATTTGCATTTCTCTAATGATTAATGATGTTGAGCATCCTTTCATCTGTTTGTTGGCAATCTATATATCTTCTTTGGAGAACTGTCTATTTAGGTCTTCTGCCCATTTTTGGATTAGGTTGTTTGTTTTTTTGATATTGAGCTGCACGAGCTGCTTGTAAATTCTAGAGATTAATCCTTTGTCAGTTGCTTCATTTGCAAATAATTTCTGCCATTCTGAGGGTTGTCTTTTCGTCTTTTTTATGGTTTCCTTTGCTGTGCAAAAGCTTTTAAGTTTCATTAGGTCCCATTTGTTTATTTTTGTTTTAATTTCCATTTCTCTAGGAGGTGGGTCAAACACGATCTTGCTGTGATTTATGCCACAGAGTGTTCTGCCTATGTTTTCCTGTAAGAGTTTGATAGTGTCTGGCCTTACATTTAGGTCTTTAATCAATTTTGAGTTTATTTTTGTGTATGGTGTTAGGGACTGTTCTAAGTTCATACTTTTACATGTACCTGTCCAGTTTTCCCAGCACCGCTTATTGAAGAGGCTGTCTTTTCTCCACTGTATATTCTTGCCTCCTTTATCAAAAATAAGGTGACCATATGTGCGTGGGTTTATCTCTGTGCTTTCTATCCTGTTCCATTGATCTATATTTCTGTTTTTGTGCCAGTACCATACTGTCTTGATTACTGTAGCTTTGTAGTATAGTCTGAAGTCAGGGAGCCTGATTCCTGAAGCTCTGTTTTTCTTTCTCAAGATTTGCTTTGGGGCTTCCCTGGTGGCGCAGTGGTTGAGAGTCCACCTGTCAATGCAGGGGACTCAGGTTCGTGTCCTGGTCCGGGAAGATCCCACATGCCATGGAGCGGCTTGGCTCGTGAGCCATGGCCACTGAGCCTGTGCTTCCGGAGACTGTGCTCCACAACGGGAGAGGCCACGGCAGTGAGAGACCCGCGTACTGCAAAAAAAAAAAAAAAAAAAAAAAAAGAAAAGAAAAGAAAAAAGAAAAAGATTGCTTTGGCTATTTGGGGTCTTTTGTGTTTCCATACAAATTGTGAAATTTTTTGTTCTAGTTCTGTGAAAAATGCCAGTGGTAGTTTCATAGGGATTACATTGAATCTGTAGATTGCTTTGGGTAGTAGAGTCATCTTCACAATGTTGTTTCTTCCAATCCAAGAACATGGTATATCTCTCCATCTATTTGTGTCATCTTTAATTTCTTTCATTAGTGTCTTATAATTTTCTGCATACAGGTCTTTTGTCTCCTTACATAAGTTTATTCCTAGGTATTTTATTCTTTTTGTTGCAATGGTAAATGGGAGTGTTTCCTTAATTTCACTTTCAGATTTTTCATCATTAATGTATAGGAATGCAGATTTCTGTGCATTAATTTTGTATCCTGCTACTTTACCAAGTTCATTGATTAGCTCTAGTAGTTTTCTGGTAGCATCTTTAGGATTCTCTATGTATAATATCATATCATCTGCAAACAGTGACAGCTTTACTTCTTCTTTTCCGATTTAGATTCCTCTTATTTCTTTTTCTTCTCTGATTGCTGTGGCTAAAACTTCTAAAACTATGTTGAATAATACTGGTGAGGGTGGGCAACCTTGTCTTGTTCCTGATCTTAGTGGAAATGGTTTCAGTTTTTCACCATTGAGAACAATGTTGGCTGTGGGTTTGTCATATATGGCCTTTATTATGTTGAGGAAAGTTCCCTCTATGCCTACTTTCTGGAGGGTTTTTATTGTAAATGGGTGTTGAATTTTGTTGAAAGCTTTTTCTGCATCTATTGAGATGATCATATGGCTTTTATCCTTCAGTTTGTTAATATGATGTATCACATTGATTGATTTGCATATATTGAAGAATCCTTGCATTCCTAGGATAAACCCCACTTGATCATGGTGTATGATGCTTTTAATGTGCTGTTGCATTCTGTTTGCTAGTACTTGGTTGAGGATTTTTGCATCTATGTTCATCAGAGATATTGGCCTGTAGTTTTCTTTCTTTGTAACATCTTTGTCTGGTTTTGGTATCAGGGTGATGGTGGCCTCATAGAATGAGTTTGGAATGTTCCCCCCTCTGCTATATTTTGGAAGATTTTGAGAAAGATAGGTGTTCGCTCTTCTAAATGTTTGATAGAATTCGCCTGTGAAGCCATCTGGTCCTGGGCTTTTGTTTGTTGGAAGATTTTTAATCACAGTTTCAATTTCAGTGCTTGTGATTGGTCTGTTCATATTTTCTATTTCTTCCTGGTTCAGTCTCGGAAGGTTGTGCATTTCTAAGAATTTGTCCATTTCTTCCAGGTTGTCCATTTTATTGGTATAAAGTTGCTTGTAGCAATCTCTCATGATCCTTTGTATTTCTGAAGTGTCAGTTGTTGCTTCTCCTTTTTCATTTCTAATTCTATTGATTTGAGTCTTCTCCCTTTTTTTCTTGATGAGTCTGGGTAATGGTTTATCAATTTTGTTTATCTTCTCCAAGAACCAGCTTTTAATTTTATTGATCTTTGCTATCATTTCCTTCATTTCTTTTTCATTTTTTTCTGATCTGATCTTTATGATCTCTTTCCTTCTGCTAACTTTGGGGTTTTTTTTTTCTTCTTTCTCTATTTGCTTTAGATGTAAGGTTAGGTTGTTTATTTGAGATGTTTCTTGTTTCTTAAGGTAGGATTGTATTGCTATAAACTTCCCTCTTAGAACTGCTTTTGCTTCATCCCAAAGGTTTTGGGTCATCGTGTTTTCATTGTCATTTGTTTTTAGGTATTTTTTTTTCTTCTTTGATTTCTTTAGTGATGTCTTGGTTATTAAGTAGTGTACTGTTTAGCCTCCATGTGTTTTTATTTTTTACAGATTTTTTCCTGTAATTTATATCTAGTCTGTTATCAAAAGAGGAGATAATTGCACTGGCACACATACCCTGCTCCCAAGTGTGGCCAAGGGGAGGCTGATTGTGGGGTATGGGGCCTTGGGGTTGAGCTTCAGTTGTTGAGCTGGGATTTCTACATGTGAGTTTATGAAGGCCTTTGAGGTGTGACATGGAGCTGGGGTAGGAAGGAATGGAGCAGGCCTCAGGCCAGAGGCTGGGGGATGGCTCTTCCCTCACTTCATGTTCTGGGAAATTACCCCAAAATGTTGGAGAATTCTAAATTTGAACCTGGGCTCCCAGGTTGTCAAGCAGGAGGATTTGTCAAGGCAGAAGTGTAGGACTTATTTAACAGTGTATTAACTTGATTTAACTCTTTAAAAATCTTTTAAAGATAGATGGACTAGGGGCCTCTGTTTGTACTCTTGCCCTGAGCCCTGCAAATGTGGGGGCTTTAGCTGACTACTTGTCCCTGTTGGATCATTTCTGGATAAATTCAGCAGAACTTTGCGTGGCACAAGATTCACTTTGGCATACCTTGTGATGTAAAAATTTTCCCAATTGAAATCCTTAAATTTAATTTTTCGTATAATAATTCAGTTTACTTGGTGTAGAAAAATATAATGGGGCATAGGGAATTTCTCTTTAGGAATTATGGTCATATTCATTTCACCCATTGGAGTCAGTCACATGGTCCCCATTGCCTTTGCTCTGATGCATATGCTTTGCTATTTTTACTGGCTTATTTTCCAGTATCCTGTGGGCCAGTGAGAGCCATGCTGGGAAGCAATCACATTTTCATGGCAAGACAGACCTCCCAGCTGCTAAGCTCCTTTAGGGTAAGAGAGGAGCAGCCCTCGCTAAGATGGAGAGACCTTTCTGGAGACATCTATCCCTTGGTGCATGTGGACCATTTCCCATCTCAGCTGGAATGCAGTCTAAGGTAGGTGGTTTATTCCCCTTTACTGTCTCATATAAACTAGAGCTCTTGCTCACTTGCTGTTCATGTTTCTAGTAGACATGTATTGTTTTTGCCTGTCCTGAAACACTTCCCCCTTACTTTATACATATCCGTCCCGCTCACTCCTTGGGTCCAGGAGAGCTGTCAACCACAGTGGCCTACTCTTCTTCCCCTGCTCGGTAAGTGCGGGAAGGGAGTGTATGTAACCCTGGCACATCTGGATAATCTTTGCCAGGTCTTTAACTTTGAACAGAGTAACAACTTAGGCTAAAGGGGGTTAAAACTGACTTGTTCTAGAGGAAGCATCCAGAAGAGACATGTTACTGCTACTGAGCTCTCTTGGGCTACCCTTACCTATCCTTACTTAAGCTTGCTGGGTTGGCTTTCTTTCTGATTTTGTGAGCTACCCAGAAACTTTCTAACAAGTTCTTTTGTTTACCTAAGTTGGCCAGAGTTGCTGGCAAGGAAAGAGTCCTAAGTGTCACACTATTCTTTCCATTTGGAACGTCTTCCCCCAACCCAGCCCTACTTCCAGCTTCATGCCCTACATCTGTCCCATTTTACTTTCTTGACCTGATGGGATAGCCTACTATTTCCCCCTAGAATTTTTCCTCGCTGATTGCCTGGATGGCAAATCAGAAATTACTCTAATTTACTGTAGTGAACTTTCAATATCAGAACTACAGTTGGATTTTTCTCTCCTAGTATTTCTGTTAGCCCAGTGTGATGATTAAATCTAGAAAACTAGAACTCATAATGCTTTATGCTGATGTTGTTTGCTATCTTTAACCTTTAGAAAGTCCATAAATTGGACAAAAAGCTAAAGTAAAATTAGAGCAATGTTAAATTGTTCTGTTTCAGGGTAGTGTGTGTATCAGAAATTGATTGTCACAATAATTCTCTTTAATAAACAACAACAATCTCAGTGGGATACAACAATAAGTGTTTATTTAGCTTCTAGGTCTGCAGGTTCAGCCGATCAGCCCTGGACTGGGCTCATTGCATGTTTACAGTCAGCTATAGGTTGGGTAGGGGCTCTGCTGAGCTTGGCTAAGCTCTCTTCCACATCTGTGTGGCTTCTAAGATGGTCCTGCTAGGATGACTGGGACAACTCAGCTCTGGTCCTTGCATCCCTCATTCTCCTCCTGGTACAAGAGGGCTTGCTGGGGCATGTCCTTTTTATGGCAGTGGCAGAAGTAAGCTCAATCATGCAGGTGCCTTCCATGCCTTTGTTTGTGTCACACTCATCATAATCTTATTGGCCTAAAGCGAGTCAAATGTCTGAGCAGGATGGGAGATTGCTGTAGAGTTACAGACAAAGGGTATAGCTATAGGGATGAATGACAAGCTCGGGCCATTATTACCTTTGATCTACCACAGGGGTACACTTTATTTCTTTTTTTTCCCTTGCTTTCCTGCATTTTATGATCTTTCTACAATAAAGCCTACAGTTTTTTTTTAATAAAGGAAAATTTCCAAACTAGAGCAGATTGAAATTTGTTGAAAACTTCTAAAGAACTGTATATATTATGTACCTTTGGCTATTCCATTGGCTAAAGTACATAGTAATTTATTACAGCTTACCAAAGCAACTAAACTGCTTGAGTACTCATGTTATTCTCACATTGGGTAAATACATCTTTCCCTGTTTCTATTCACTGTGACTAGAGCTGGTAATGCTGAAATTTATTTCTCTTATAGACTTGAATGTACCAGTAATACTCTGGTGAGGATTAAGTGCTGTGTGCTGTCTTGCTAGGGACTGAACCCAATGAACTGCTTATTTCTGTAAGCTATTTACAGTGAGTTTGGAATTTCATAAAACTAGAAGACAAAGCATGAGAACCTACTCATTTATCTTCTTTTTACATCAACATTTTCATGTCCAAATGATTGTCATGCTTTTAGAGGGACATGAGGCGTGTAACTTAGGTTTAATTGAAGTAGTTCGTTGTCTTTACACTGTACCTTATAGCTGAAATGTTCAGATTCTGATCATGGAACATAATTTACCATGACTGTGGTTCAATTATCAAGTCTGAAAGAAAGGCCACCTCCTCAGAGAGGTCTTTCCAGACTATCCTGTAAAATATCTATTCTCTGCTATTATTCCCTAGTTCATTCTTGTTAGTTTATTTCACACAGCTACCACCACTAATAGTTATTTAATTATTTGACACTTTGTTTGTTTTCCCACCTCCTTCACCTGAATGTAAGCTCCTTAACAGCAGGGATCATACCTGTCCTGTACATAGTGGCACTCCTAATGCCAAGCACAGTGCCTGGAATGACATGTGTATTATATGAAGGAAGAGCCATCATAATTTAAACATTTACATTTAAGAACCATATGTGTTAATTACCCAACTCATAATTTTTTTTTATCTTACAGTTGTAAAATAAAAGAAACAAACAACACTGGTGTTCTCTTGCTAAAAGTAGTTGCGAGGCCCCATCCAACAGTACCTTCAATATACACCTGATTAGTTAGAAGTAACACCAACTGTTTGGTAGCAATGGTGGTTATAGGGTCAGAATCAGAAGTACCGATGACTCTCAAACATTCACAGTGGAACAGCTGTCTAGGACTCATGGACATTGGTGGACAGGCACAATAAACCTTCCTGATTTTGAGGAAAATCTGTAACTTGGAATCTACTCAATAAAATGTCGCTCCATCATACAGGCTGACTTGTGGGGACGTGTTCGTGTGGGTGTATTTGCATGGTTAACATTACATGAAGATAGATGAAAAGGTCACAAGCTGGGTGGCTTAAACATAGAAATTATTTTCTTACATTTCCAGAGGCTAGATGTTTGATCAAGGTATCTGCATATTTGATTTCTTCTGAGAGCCATGAGGGAAGAACCTGCCCCAGGCTTCTCTCCTTGAGTTATAGATGGTCTTCTGCCTGTGTCTTTACATGTCCTTCCCTCTGTATGTGTCAGTGTCCAAATTCCTCTTATAAGAACATTAGTCATATTGGATTAAGGCCCACCCTAATGACCTCTTTTCAACTTAATTATCTCTTTAAAAAAATTCAATTAATTAATTTAATTAATTAATGAATTTATGTTTGGCAGCATTGTGTCTTCATTACTGCATGCGGGCTTTTTCTAGTTGCGGCGAGCGGGGTCTACTCTTCATTGCAGTGTGCAGGCTTCTCATTGTAGTGGCTTCTCTTGTTGTGGAACACAGGCTCTAGGTACACAGGCTTCAGTAATTGTGGTGCATGGGCTCAGTAGTTGTGGCTCGCAGGCTCAGTAGTTGTGGCACACGGGCTTGGTTGCTCCATGGCATGTGGAATCTTCCCAGACCAGGGCTTGAACCTGTGTCCCCTGCATTGGCAGAGGGATTCTTAACCACTGCGCCACCAGGGAAGCCCCTCAACTTAATTATATCTTTAAATAAAGGCTGTATTTCCATATACAATCACATCCTGAGGTTCTGGGGTTAGAACTTCAATGTATGGATTTTGGGGGGAACACAATTCAGCCTATGAATACTGGTCTCCAGCAAAGTCTGTCCCTCTTGATATTGTACAACCAGTTCCACATAGCACAAGGTCCATGGCCCCATCAGCAAGAGGAGTTTGTCTAAGCAAGTGGATCTGGGCTGAGACTCTAACTCCTACCTGTCCAGAGAAATGGCATCTTCTCAAAACCCTGCTGAGTTTCCCAAATCTGCATATCTGGTCCTTTCCATTGGCCCCTGAATGCATATTCCAGTTGCTCTGTATCTTAGTCTGCATGGGTGGTGACTGGATATTCTGCTTAGCTCTTGACAAACTTCTCTCCTTTTGATGGAGGCTCTCACCTGGGGTTGAGCATCAGAATCACTTCACCTTCTCTTCTAGAGCTTCTTCCATAAAGAGGAAAAGGAAAAGGTATAATTTCTAGTAAAACAAACAGAAAACACTAGTTGAACCTTACCTCATCACCTCTCTAAGCAATAATAAAATAATAATAATGATAATACCATTTACTGACTATTCACTAAATGCCAGTCATAACTCTACAATGTAGATACCACTTCTGTCCATGCTTTTTGGATAAGTAAACTAAGTCTTAGGATGTCAGAGTAGATTATTTACTAGTCACACAGCTAATAAATAGTTGACATAGTATTTGAACTTGGTTATGACTTAAACTTAAGCACAGTTTGTTATACTGTTAGCTATTCTCCCCTAACTTGCATCCATAACCAAGTAGTATCTCCTAATCCAGGTAGACTACTTTCTGGCACCCTTCCCCATTTTGCCAGACCATTTGGAATCCCAACATATCTTGAGGAAGATGCCTCCATGATAGGACATGGCTACTGGCTTCTGTAAAGGTCTAGCCCTCAGCCTCTGCTGTTCTCCTTTATGTTCTTGTATCTGGTTTGCTACATCTTGTCCCACTGCCTATGTTTTCCATTTTAAAGGCCATCTTCTAAAACACCGATAAAATATTCAAGGGAACTAAAATTTTCATTTACAAAATAATGAGTATTTTGTGCTATAATCCAAAGTTCTTCCAATAGTCGACTCTTAGGAAAATCTGGTTCTTAATGCAGACATGGATTTTTTTTTAAACATTTTTATTGGCGTATAATTGCTTTACAATGGTGTGTTAGTTTCTGCTTTATAACAAAGTGAATCAGTTATACATGTACATATATCCCCGTATTTCTTCCCTCTTGCATCTCCCTCCCTCCCACCCTCCCTATCCCACCCTTCTAGCTGGTCACAAAGCACCGAGCTGATCTCCCTGTGCTATGTGGATGCTTCCCACTAGCTATCTATTTTACATTCGGTAGTGTATATATGTCTATATATACACTACCACTCTCTCACTTTGTCCCAGCCTACCATTCCCCCTCCCTGTATCCTCAAGCCCATTCTCTAGTAGGTCTGAATCTTTATTCCCGCAGACATGGATATTTGCAGCAGACTTCTGCCCAGTTACAATATTGGTAATAGAAAAGCCTTTTTAAGTCCACACCTCATAATATGCTATTGCAGGAAAATGCTTCTTAGTGGTTTTCATAGAATCTTGTGTTTTGCACAACAATAAAAGACAATTCTCCATTTTTGTGCAGCTATTTAACAAATAGAATTTCTCATTTTACGTTTGAGAGAACAAAAAAGCAGTTAAGCGTATTTGGTTTGTGATGATCACTTACCCAGCTGGTGAAAACCAAAGTTATTTCTTATACAATAACCACTGCATTTTAAATAAATGACAGAGATGAGTCTCATTCTATGCAAAGATAAATACTTGTATGAAAATCAAATTTTTGTAAATGGAATTACATTTTAAATATATAATACCCATAAATTACTTATAGGTTTTTTTTCTGTTAGTAGAATATCTCTTTTATATAAATAATTGCTCAATATTCACTAATATAAATTCAGATACTTAATTACAATAGGGAATTCATTTGGAACATATATAGTATATATATAAAGTACATATAAAGTACACATGTTTATAACATAATTTTGGAAAGAATAGAAAAAATGCATGTTTGTAAAAGACACTGCTATTTCTAAATTTGTAGACATAATGTTTGATATTTGAAAAGTAAATGTATTGAATTATAAAAAATATATATTATTATTGCTTAAGGTGGGCTGAAGTTAGCCATCATAAAAGAGAAAACAGAAAACATAGTTTCTTAGCTTCAGTTAAGGACAAATTTTATATTTTTAGTCAAATATTTCTACATTTGTTCAGCTTGTTTCTTAGGAAATTTCTTGTTTATTAGGAAGTTTTACATGAAGAATTTTATCCTCTATCACATGCTATCATATTACATAGGTGTTACTGTTTATGTCCTTGAAAATCATTCATGTTCATTGCATTAAGCAATGTTCTTTTTCTCTTTAACTGCTAGGGAATTATTCTACTGTTAGTAGACATTTGGGTTGTTAGGTTTTGGTGATTATGAAGAAGGTTGCTAAGAATTCTTGTGTTTTTTTTGGTGGACATATACATTCATTTCTCTTGGATATATATGTAAGAGTGGAATTATTTGGTGATAGTATATGTTAGGTATATATGTAGTTTTAATAGATACTATCAAGTACTATTCCAAAGCAAATTTATTGTAGCAATTCACACTCTTACCAAAAATGTATGAGAGTTTTACTTGCTCCATGTCCTTGCCAACACTTAGAATTGTTAGCCTTTTCGGCATATGAAAAGATGCTCGCATTGCTAATTATTAGAAAAATACAAATCAGAACTACAATGAGGTATTGCCTCATACCAGTCAGAATGGCCACCATCAAAAAGTCTACAAACAATAAATGCTGGAGAGGGTGTGGAGAAAAAGAAACCCTCCTACACTGTTGGTGGAAATATAATTAGTACAACCGCTATGGAGAACAGTATGGAGGTTCCTTAAAAAACTAAAAATAGAGCTACCATATGATCCAGTAATCCCTCCTGGGCATATATCTGGAGAAAATTGTAATTCGAAAAGATACATGCACCTCAATGTTCACAGCAGCACTATTTACAATAGCCAAGATATGGAAGCAACCTAAGTGTCCATCGACAGATAAATGGATAAAGAAAATGTGGTCTATTTATACAATGGACTATTACTCAGCCATAAAAAAGAATGAAGTAATGCCATTTGCAACAACATGGATGGACCTAGAGCTTGTCATACTAAGTGAAGTAAGCCAGACAAAGAAAGGCAAATATCATATGATATTGCTTATATGTGGAATCTAAAGAAAAATGATACAAATGAACTTATATACGAAAAAGAAATAGACCCACAAACATAGAAAACTTATAGTTACTGAAGGGGAAAGGGGGGATAAATTAGGAGTTTGGGAATAACATATACACACTACTATATATATAAAATACATAACCAAAAATGACCTACTATATAGCACAGGGAACTATACTCAATATTTTGTAATAACCTATAAGGGAAAAGCATCTGAAAAAAAAAAGATATATATGTATAACTGAATCACTTTGCTGTACACCTGAAACTAACACAACATTGTAAATCAACTATACTTCAATAAAAACAAAAAAAAACAAACAGAAAAGACAAACAAAAAAAGAATTGTTAGTCTTTTTAGTTTTTGCCATTCAGGTAGGTGTTTAGTGGTATCTTATTTGGGGCTTTAATTTGAACTTCCCTATTGAGTAATGTTTAGCATCTTTTCATATGCTTATTGGCTATTTTGATAGACTCTTTCATACAATGCCTTTTCAAGGTTTTTGACTGTTTTTAAATTGAAAATCCTCCTTTTTTTAAAATTGAAAATTCCATTCTATTTGTACTTGGGCAAATTAGGGGAAGAAATAGTCACTCCTTCATGGGCAGAATTTCATTTTTTTTGTATACTGATTTATTCCCAGAGAACTTTAAACCTTGCTGCACTTTGTGTTCATCTTTGTATACACAGTGGATTTTGACTCTGGTTCTTAAGATAGTTTTCCTATCTTAATTTTAGTCCCCCAGATGCTATTGTTATACTGTCTGTTATCAGAATGCACAATAGCATTTTGGATGGGTATATAAATTACATATTCCTACAGATTGATTATTAATTAAATATTAACTCACATTAATATGATTACATTATTTAAGAATTAGTATTATAGCAATAATATTATTAATAATAATAATTAATGAGGGGGAATAGAATAAATGATTTACATGAAAGTGGACACACAAGATTAGTGTTAGAGTCCCCAACTACTCAGATTTGCATTTTCCTTTCAGCTGTATTTTGTGACCTCTGTAGCGATTGTTCCATATATTTCTACTTTTAAATTGTTCTTGATTTATTTTCTTAACACACCATAAATGTTATTAGAGAACAAAACCATTGTAAGTAATTAAGAGAATAAACTGTTTCTTCATTGTTAGAGTATCATGGTGTGTATTTATGCCCTGGGGCCAAGAGACCCATCTACTATTTTAAATAATGTGCTCAGAACATTTAGTATTACATATTATGGAAAAATAAACTGCTGAGGAATAAATAATTGGCTTTTAAGATTAAAATGCTTTATCTTCCTAATTAAAAAGGTTGATACTAAAAAGCCAAAGCTAAATTTCCTTAGCTTCTGGATTTTTTTGTGTTGTTTTGTTGCTTTAATGGGAGAAAAAGAGAAATTGCCTAATGTTGGTTTAAGCATATGGCATTATCTTGGGAGCAGTCATAACGTTTTAATAGAAAGTGTAGAACATTAAAAATAGGATTTTAGGTGCTACTTTCTCGGGCTTAGTTAGAGGACAGAACAATTACACAGTGGTTTTATGATCACTCCTGATGTGTAATATTTATTTTTATTTGCTCTTCATTTATATTTAGTGCATGTTGTAAAACTACATAAGGCTATCAAGTAATTTTAGAAGTTATAATGGGAAACAGTTCTTAATTACGATTTTTTTAAAAAGATTCACTTTGAAGTGTATTAAAGACACATTCGGCTGAGTAAAGCAGCCTCTATGCATCATAGATTTAATTCAGACACATAATAAAACATTTCCATGTGCTTGTAGAAATAATACAAAGATCAATAACCTGAAAGGAGCCGGAGGCATGAAAATACATGGTAGATGAGGCTCGTTTTGTACGAGACAAGAGAAGGAATATTTAAAGCTAGTGACAGGTTAATATGGTCTGCTTTAAATTTTGCCTGCTGTATTACCAGAGAGTTGCATCTGTTCCCAGAATTTTAATCAAAACCACCGAAGGAGAAAGCTGGACATTCAGAAAAATGGACCTAGTGGCTGACTAAAGACTTTCAGCAAAATAATATATTCTGTATAGCCTGTTATCTCTCTTTATTTTATAAGGACCTCATCTTTGAGTTGTTTTGGGCAACTGTATACCTACCCAGACTGTGAAGTTATGATAAATGATTATAACATCAAGATACCAAGAAAACTTCCTTAATTTTTGCCTTTAAAAATTAAGGTTCTTCATATATTTGGCATTTAGAAAATACGTGGTCAGTGGAAATCACTCTAATGAGGCATTTAAAAGTAATGTATTGACCTCATGATGTTTGCATGTCAGACATGAGAAAAGAATGCTCTTAAGTGTAATAGTTGTTTCCATTGATAGCATGGGTTGAGGCCATTGGTCTGGCTGGCTATGTGAGTGTCCTCTGACTTCGTCATATTTCCATAGCTTTGCAAGAAATATGAGAGAAATCAAGAGCTAGGAGAGGACACTTGCAAGATAACACAGGATGTTTTTTTGTCAAGGCTAAATAGCAGGGACAAACTCAGATGCCCACAGGGATTGGGCAGGCTGAGTTTAACAACTCAAATTGAGTGACAAATAGCAACACAGACCTCAGAGTCAAGAAGTGGTTGTAACTATGAGAAACCAGAGTGCTTATGCTTGGTTAAAGAGGCAGCTATTACCTAACTCTAATCAATTGTATGAAGGTCTATTGTTGCAGTGTGATAATTGTATTTTAGAGCTATAATCACCATGACTTTCCCTATAGACCAAGTTAGCACTGAATTCATGAAACCCCAGGGGGTTTTGTACTTGTTAAAAATGTTGTTACTTTATTGATTGACCATGTGGGTAAAATAGCCATAATTTCAGTACAGTAAACCTACTGTCAAAGTTGAGATCATAAAGCAGATGTCACAGCCATGGTTTGAACACATTCCTTTTGAGAACATTAGTACCTACTATGAGTCATGAAACTGGAAGAGTTAGAAAGGTGAATAACCCATCTTCACAGTCTAGCACCAGTGGATACAATTTAAATGCAGTCAGAAAATAAAGGTCATGTAATTTAATGTTTCTTACAATGTTTATGTTATACTTTGAATAAACTGATTTCAGCATTTATTTTGGTTTCTAACTACATGACAATTCTAAATAGCTGAGTATTTTCTCTTAATTTTAACTCTTGAATTTCTAATTTCTTATATACTGTCAATGTGAAATTAGAATACTGACTCCATTTATGCTTAGTGCTGGAGTGCTTATATACTGAATAGCATTTGGATTAGGAGATTACATTTGTACTTCCAAAGAAAGTATAGAAGCATTTTTTTTTTTTTTTTTTTTTTGTGGTACGTGGGCCTCTCACTGTTGTGGCCTCTCCTGTTGCGGAGCACAGGCTCCAGATGTACAGGCTTAGCGGCCATGGCTCACGGGCCCAGCTGCTCCGCGGCATGTGGGATCTTCCCGGACCGGGGCACGAACCCATGTCCCCTGCATCGGCAGGCGGACTCTCAACCACTGCGCCACCAGGGAAGCCCTAGAAGCTTTTTAAAATGTTAAGATGAAAAAAATTTCATTCTTTGTATTTTCTCAGTTATGGCCTTTCCCTAACTCCAAAGTGAGTACCAACAAACATCCTTTCTTGACACCAGTTCTGACTAAGATGGAGAGTAAATTTGGAGTTTTAGTTCCACCCGGAAGTAGAAGGTGATATAATTTTACAGACATAGTCCTGGTAATCTTTTTCCTTAGACAGCCTGTGCATTCCTCTGTTGAGGTAGCCCAGGTCATGGGGTTGGGTTTGGCACCTCTGTGTCTCTAGCACTCCAGTTTCCTGTAGTGCTTGGACCCTCCCCAACTGGGAATTCCAATCTATGAGGCCCTGGAATTTCCCAGGTGATGCTGTATCATCCTTCCAGTACTATCAGCTACTTGATCGCCCTCCCTCTCTGAGCATCAACAGGAATTATTCTTGTCACTTATGCTCCTATTGGCCCATCCCACCCTTTGGATTGGACCTTCTTGAACAGTCATACCTGTGTGAACCAGGCTGACTTCTCTACGTGACCCTGAACAAAATATATTAATTTGTTGGTTACTCCTACAGCAGAGTTGAGTATCGAGTGGTCTCAAATGTGGACTTTCCCTCTTCCACTCTCCAGGTGAAAGTGAGGTCCTAGTGTTTTGTGGTGGAGACTGTCTGAGACTCAGCAATATTTGCATAACAGTCTAGAGTTTTAGAAGTTCTTTAGTATCAGAATTTGAATCCCGGAACTACAGCCAGTTTCACCTTCCAGAACATCATACAGTGTCACTTCCATGAGACTGTCTTAGAATAATAAACACCATCACAAGGTCAAAATTATTGATCAAGGAAAAACATAATTATTAGATAAAGCTATTGTTTTCCTTGCTTACATCAAAATGGTCTCCAGGTAGCCATGAGATATGCTCATATAGAATTAATTTTTGATTAAAAAAGATAGATATGAGTTCTGGTTTTCATTGCTTCCTTGTGAATAAAATGTTTCCGTTGGGAAAGTCTGAAGTTAAATACACAGTTGCTGCAAGTATTGCCATTTTGGAGCTTGTCAATATTTTGCACGCTGGCATCATCACAGTAGGCCTCACATTTCTTATTCATTGTTTCTTCCTTTTCAAACAACTTTATGTCTCATAATAAGATGGTTGTTAAGGACTTTAAAGTGTGAATTGAAAGATTCACAAATTATTATTATGCCTTTAACTGAAAAGGGAAAAATGTGGAAAGTATGAAAAAACAGGTAACTCTTGCCTTTAAGTTAAAATTTTGGGAGCCTTAGCCTTGTAGCACTGCTCTTGGCTAATTTAAATAATCTACAGTAAGACTGAATTAGAAAGTGAGCCCTTCTCTGGCACACAGGGGGAGTGATTATGGTGATTAAATAGAGGCATTTTCCTTGAATTGAATTCTTGGCTCCAGCGTATATTTTATTGGATTACCTTCCTAAGCCACCATCCACTGTGTTATGAGCATACATCACTCGCTGTAGCTAGGCAGCTGTGAAATGCAGCACAGTATCTACTCTGCTGAGGAAAAAATTCATTTTCAAACTTTATTTTATATTCTTATGACTGTGGATAAAAACATTCTACACTCCCTGGAAGTCAGAATTTCTCAGTTTCATTTTCAAACCTGAGTGATCTCCTCTTCTCACACTCCCACAATTATGTTCTACATTTGGAAGATTATTGAGTGTACTGTCAACTGGTCTTTAAAATACATTCTTCAAATCCTGTTTGTGCTTGAATAATGTCATCTCTATCTTCAGCATGTATGAATGACTGAATAATAAAAGATATTTACCTAAAAATAGGTTATATTTGAAAGCTACTTGATGCTATGCATATGATATGAGCTGGCATTTTTAAAATGTAGTATATTTATATTCACATAAGTAAAAATTTGTGAAACTAGTGGTATTAGCAAGGATAGGATGAATTATGCTGCAGTAACAAATTAGCTCTGAAATCTGGTCTAAGACACACAATAAAGGTTAGAGACAAAAAGAGATTTATATAATGATTACACAAAGACTGTTAAGGCTCAAGCAACTCTCCAGGGTCGCTCCTTTCTATGTGATGACTCAGGAACCCAGTCCATTTGCTTCTTGTGTTTCTTCCATTTCAACACATGGCTTGCAAGGTTGCTTCCTAAAGCAAAGAGAGGCTCGTGAAGGCCACAGTTTGGAAGTGAACTAAATTACTTCCACTTAAGTTTCATTGTCTAGAACAGGGTTTCTCAACCTTGGCCCTATTGGCATTTGGGGCTGAATAATCCTTTGTTATTGGCAGGCTGTTTTGTACTTGGTAATATAGTTGCAGCATCCTGGGCTCTTTATACTAGTTGCCAGTAACACCTTCTACAGCTGTGATAACCATAGATGTCTCCAGACATTACTAAATGTCCCCTGGTGGAGTGGTGGGGAGTGAGGGAGAAAATTGCTCTCAGTTGAAACCCATTGAACTAGAACTAGTCATTCAGCTCTAACTGCAAGATTGTTGAGAAAAATGGTCTTCTTGTGTTTGTAAGAAGGAAAGGAGAACCATATATGAATATGCACTAGTAGTCTATAACACATTAGCTAATGGAAATAGAGAAATTTCAAAATTTTACTATATATCTAAACATATATGAAAATGTTAATATGTTTCAGTTTCAACATGAAACAAATAATATTGCATGTTCAAAGTAAATTTAACAATTTTAAGAACTAATTAAATTTTATTAAACTATAAAAAGCAGTGAAAATACATTGAAAGAATTAGTAAAATAAGTTGAAATTATATTTTTTTGTATTTGATAAGAGACTTAAAACAAACATTAGCTATAATGTAAATATGAGTGTTAGAGAGAACAAATTAGTGTTACTGTGAAAACTTGTTTAACATCTCTGAGCATATATTTAATGTTAAGATAATTTCTTCTTTGGCATTAAAATAACCATTTCTAGGATAGACTAGTTAAATGTATACTTGTTCACACATTTTGGGAATCTTCATAATCTGCTTTGTAAATATGTTGCTAAACTGTATGTATTAATCATGGAATAAAAAATATATATTAGTCATAGGATAATTAGTCAGAATGCTTCCAGTTACAAGCATAGAAACCTGGTGGAACCATCTTCTGGAAGAGACAGACAGAGAGAGAGAGAGAGAGAGAGAGAGAGAGAGACTGATTTATTAGAAGGAGTTTTTGTTGTACAATAACAGTTGTTTGTTTCTTGTTCATTCTAGTTGTGTCTCTGTTCCACATACATTCTCATTCTGGGAACTGGGCTGAAGGAGCACCCCTGATTTCAGTCTTGTGGAAAAGAAAACAAATAATTGTAGAACCTGGTGGTAGCTCATAAAATTTTTGCCTGGATGTATCATAAATTACTTCTGGTTGTATTCTGTCAGTTAAAGCAAGCCACGTGGCCAAGACTGATGGAAAAGGTGAGGGAAGTATCACCTCCCACAGGGAGATATTGCAAGTGACATGACCAAGGAAGGGATGTAGAGTCCTCTTACAGAGAGGGCCACAGATCATTTTGAGCAATAATAGAATCTACCACAGATGTTAAGATGAATCATTGAAGATGGAGACAGACCTAGAACTGGGGGCACAATTATAACCATCTCTGCTTCTTCCAACTATGGAAAGGAAGATGAAGTGAACAGCAGTCCTAAATTTACATTCTCCTTGTTAGGAACAAAAAGGAGAAGGACTTCTCTCCAGGAATTAGTTCTGAACATCCCTGATGGGCTGATTTGTTAGAAAGAGATTTTACTTTACAAAACCACGACTGATTGGCCACACCCAAGAATCCACTCTATGTGGTTAAAAGTAGAGCACTGAGATTTCAGCTTGTCCATAATCATGTCTTGAGTGGGGGAAAAATGTTTCCCTCAAGGAAGGCAGGAGACGCTGTTGCTAGAAGTAGGTGCAAGTGCTGGGAAGTCCAGAAGAGATGCCAACTGTGTGGGCATTACTGAAAGGTAGTAGGCCATAATATAAAGAAACAATAGAAAAAGGTGAACTTTTCAATCTTCATTTAAATTTTCACTTCCCTAGTCCCATAGTTACACAAAAATCTTTGCCACAGTCAAGGGATTGCAGAGAGCTCAAAAATCAATCTGGGGGAAAAATAATTCCCCAAATGCTCCTTATAAATCTTTGAATAGGGATCCAGAACAATAAAAGCTTATTGCTCCATTACAATAATATTGCTAACTTGGCAAAGAAGATAACTTAAACTTGCTTTACCCTTGTTCTCAATTATTATTGATTTTTTTCAAAAACTCTTTTGATACACTGAGATTCCTTAATGTAGTGAGTTGGAAAATGATCAGTGAACCAACAATTATACATTGTAGCCATTTCTAGACATGTCTGAGATAAAGAGAAACTCAAATTATAGTCATTGACTTTGAAATGTTTGCAGATTAAGAGTAGAGATAGACACATTCATGTGAAGAGATAATAGCAAATAGCAAATACCAAGAGGGTAGAGAAAATGAGTTGTTCATAGCCAGGGCTCTTTCAGTAGTTGGCTAAGGTAGTATAAGAAAATGAGAGCCCTGAGAGCACAGGGGCAAGGCAGAAAATTGGGAATAATTTAATATAGTACTCATTGTAGTACAGGCTCCATTCCCAAAGGAACATGTCTATCCAGGCAGGCAGGTGAACTGTGGTGTCAGAAGGATTTAGCAGCAGGTTCTGAAAATTTAACTTTACATTTTAAGGCAATGGTTCTCAAACCAGGGCGATTTGGCCTTCTCGGGAAGATTTGGTAATGTCTGGAAATAATTTTGGTTGTCACACCAAAGTGGGAGGTGGTACTACTGGTATCTAGGAGGTAGACATCATGCATACACATCCTACATTGCACAGGACAGCCCCTCACAACAAAGAATGTTCCAGCTTAAAATGTCGATAGTGTTAAGTTTGAGAAATCTTGCATTGGAAAGGTCCATGGTGATGAGGTAGATCTGGACTAGGGTGAAATGTAAATAAAAGAAGCAATATATATCAGAGTCATTGCAAAGAATGAACTCATGGGAGGATGTGTCTGATTGGGTAGAGCCCATAATAAATTTGTCCTGAAATTTATCTATTTTCATTTCTTACATTTCAATTTGGGCCCATAATTGGCAACCTTTTCATTGACTGAGGGAATACTAACAATGCTATAACAGTTGGAAGGAAACTTAGAGGTAATTTAGATCTTGGGGCAAGAAAACTCAAATGTCTTCAATGCCCAGACTAGTAACCAAATATGTGGCTTAGGTCAGGTATAAAACTAAAAGGAGGCTCTGTGAGCTGAGAGGACCCAAAAGAAACAACACCCTGGGAGCAATGAGCATACCTACCACCCAGATCTTGGTTTCTAATACCATTCTCCAATAAAAGGAACGAGGATTCCTGGAGAAATGGTTGATTCTAGGACTGGGGCAGGAAATGTAAAACATAAATCTTGAGCATCTTATAGTATTGAAAAGTAAGAAAGAGCTAAAAAAAAAAAACAAAAACGTCCAAACCCACGTTGATGGAGTGTGTCAAAGAAAAGGATCCAACTGAAAAAGCTTCAGATAACAAATGCTAGGACAATCCCCAAAGTATAAAATAAATATCCATGAGTTCATATTGATATAAATAAGTGATTGAATGCATTTTAAAAGGGGAAAAGACACAAATCTCCCATACAGAAAAAATGGCAAATAATTTGTTGAGATATTCCACCTCAAGGAGCAGGAGTCTAACTACCAACTCCTTAAGTGTGGGCTGCACATAGTTACTTCCTTCTAAAGTATACAGTGTGGACAGGAAGAAAAGGAGTAACTTTCCAGTGGAAAAGCCTAACAAATACTACTTCAGCCAGGTGATCAGATCAATATCAGCAGTCATAAATCATGTTGATAGTATGTACTGTTGATATGATGTGATGAGAATGGTGCTTTCCTTCTGTGATCTTCCTTCCCAAAACCTACAACTCCAGCCTATTTATGAGAAAAACATCAGACAAATTTCAATAGATTAGCATCCTACAAAATACCTGACCAGTACTCCTCAAAACTGTCATGGTCATCAAAAACAAGGAAAAGTGTGAGAAAATGTCACAATCCAGATTAACCCCAAGACACATGGTGACTAAATGAAATATAGTATCATGGAGGGGATCCCAGAACAGAAAAAGTGTTACTGAGTCTAAACTTATACTGCTTACAGCACAACAGGCCAATAAATTGAGAGATGAGTTGTTGGGGCAAGAGATAGTGACTTTATTTGGAAAGCCTGAAGACCGAGAAGATGGTGGACTAGTGTCCCAAAGAACCATCTTACCAGAGTTAGAATTCAGGGTTTTTTTGTACTAAAAGGGGAGGGGATATGGCTGCCTGTTGCAAACTTCTTGGGGCAGGAATCCTTGTTCTTGCAGCTGTCCATGTAGGTCACAATGTTCCATAAACCTCCAACAAGACAAATGTTATTCTCTGTTCTGCAACTTTCTATCTCTATATGAATGGAAAAGTTTTAGGTTTTAAAGGTCAGAGCCTTGTGTATGGGCTATCATGTATATTTCAGGCTGTAGGCAATATCCTTTTGCAAAAGGTGCAGAGGCAGCATGACTAAACACAGGCAACAGAGCACAAGGGTTAAAGCTAAAGGAACAGATCCAATATAGAGTCAGGTTTGTTCTCTGTTACAAAAGACTTGAGGCAACAAGTAAGGAAATTCAAATAACTAAGGATTTATTAATAATAATGTATCAGTACAACATTGGTTCATTCCTTGTAACAAATGTATCATACTAATATAAGATGGTAATAATAGGGGAAACTGTGCAGGGGATATATAACTCTGTACTATCTGCTCAATTTTTCTGTAAATATAAGACTATTCAAAAATGATGTCTGTTAATTTTAAAAAGATTAAAATGAAGGAGTGGGGCTATGATGTACCAGAAAGTGAATGTCCTGCCTATCTGCATTCTGCAGGCTGACAAAAGACAATGGATTTGGCTTGCAAAGAAACCTGGTCCATAGATGTCAAATTTGTTACCCCTAATCTAGTCAACCTCTTTCATTTTGCTGATAATAGGATCAGAGTGCCATCATCAGTGAAAGATTTACCAAAGACACACAGCTATCAATTACAAAGTCAGGCCCTGGAAGCAAACTGCCTTTACTTCTGGGCAGTGCTGTTTCCTCTCTAAGTAACCTGTGCTATGGGCCTGATGCTGTATCAGTGAAAGTAGCAGACAGTAGTGACCAGCCAGTTCATCTTTGCTCTTCATTTCTAGATGTTTGTGAATAGAACAACACTGAAATTTATTACACAAGAAAAAACAAAATTCAGGAAACAATTCTAAACATAGCTAGCTATTAGAAGAGAAATTTTAACCTTTGTCAAAAATTTTTAAGAAACAAAGGAATAACATAATTCTTTATCTTGTCATGAAGTTCACAGTAGCCAAAATTGGTGAACAGAGAATAGTAGGCTTGTGGGTTTTTTTTTTACAATGGTAATGAGGATACAATAAAAAATCTGGGGATTTACAAAAATCTGTAATTGTTTGAATGTTACATGATGAGATGTTTAAGTAGGAGTCAAAATGCAGACTAATTCCTTACTTGGCCAAGCTATAGTTTTCATGACTATGGATATGACAGAACCTAATGATAAAGTTAGGAAAATATTGCTGTGGTTGAATACTTCGATGTTATTAATGCACTTTAGATGAACTGATATTCTAATAAATGAGAAATGAGCACAGCATAGGAACATAAAATAGATTTTTTAGAAGTGTTATTAACCTTTTAACAAGGGAGTGTTCTACATTAATTATCAGTTTGAAAATTGACTATTTTTATTTTGAAGAATTGGCTATAATTTTAAAGACTTCTAAAAGCCAAGTATTGATATCAAAAAAGCCATACTTAATAGAAAGAAAATGTGTTTTTTCTTCAATCATCAAATCAAACCCTTGGCATTTGATAGTCTGGCCCAAGTTCCCATCTTCTTTCTCTTGTGTTAAAAATTGGTAATATTTCTGAGAACTTGCTATGGACTAGCTCATTTGATCTTTAATATCAATGCAATCCTCAGAGGAGGAATTATAGTTTTATGACTTTAAAGATGTGGACACTGAAGGTGACTGCTAGTAAGTGGCAAAACTGGGACTTCTATACTTATCTTCTATGTTCTACTGATGTACTTTAGTTGTTTATAAAAATGAAAATCTGATCATGTCATAACTACTTAAAACCCTACAAAGGCTTCCCATTTCTATCAGGAGCAAGACTCAAGAAAGTCTTCCTTTATGAGCTCTTGCTACTTATCACCACCCCGCAGAGGAGATCAGGTGGCCTTGTTATATGTTTCCATATAACAAATCTCTATAAAATAAATAGCTTGTAATTTTTATTTTATAGTGCTTTAAAATAAAATCTTTTATTTTATTTACTTTATTTTTTATCACACAGCTCATTGTGTATTTGTTTGATGATCTGTTCAACAGCATTTATCCCATAGCCAGTAAGCTCTTCCAGGACAGAGACCATACAATTCATCATCGCCTTCCGAGCACTTGGAATAGTCCCTGAGACACAGTATATGATGGAGAAAATTTATTGAAGGAATAAATGGTAAAGGGCAATCCATTTAAACAGAACAGCATAAAATTTAAATAGAGTACCTTATACTACTTGCCTTACTCTATAGCCCATGTGGGAGACTATCTAATATAGTAACACTTTTTTTTACTTTTCAGAATTAAGTGTGTTTGGATAGAGTTCTAGATAGAATTGTTTTGGACTGAAATCTATTTTTCATTCAATGATATGAAGGTGGGGTCGAAGTACAATATATCAAAGTTTGTTGTACACATTTTTCTATTTATTATTTGTTTTGGCATTACCACACCAAGAAATATCTGATCATTGTAATCATTGACCTTACTATTGTCTAATGTGTTTTTGGTTGTTTACCTTTTCGTTATGGGAGTTTTCAAATATACATATATGTACATATATACACATAAATATTTTCAGATAAATATATATATATTCAAATATATACATATATTTTCAAATATATGTGTATATATATTTGAAAATTCCCATGAATTTCCATTAAAATTTCCATAAAAATTCCCATAAAATCCCATAAAAATAACTTTTTTATTATGGGAATTTTCAAATATATATACATATTTGGTATACATACATATATTTGAAAATTCCTATAATAAAGTATAGATAGATGTACATATCTATACATATCTATCTATCTATACAGAGAGAGAGAGGAGTAAAAAAAAAACCTATATCTAATTATGTAGCTTCAGAATTTATTAATATATGGCCATTTTTGTTTCATCAATACCCCCATACATTCCCACTTCTAGATTTGTTTGAAAGCAATTCCCAGGCATGTCATCTCATTGTAAATATTTCAGTATGTATCTCTATAAGGAAAGGACTCTTAAATATATTACATCCATAATACCATTATTGAAAAAAACTCGATATTTCTTTAATATCACCAAATACCTTGTCGGTGTTCACATTTCCTCAATTGTCTTATAGAATTTAAAAATTATTTTTCAGTTTATTTGAACTGGGTTCTAAATAAGATCCATACAATGCAACTGGTTGGTATCTCTTTTAAAATATAGAATTCCTTCCTATCTCTTTTATTTTCTTGAGTATTACCTAGAGTCAAATAAATTACTCTCACTTTGGAAAGAAATAGTTTAGCCAGTAATTTTTACCCAAAGGTAAATTCTGTGCTTGTATCCACCCTGAAGAATTGTTGATTCTATTAAATAACTAGTGTTCCTAGTTGTTACTTGCAGCATTTTAAATTAGAAATCGGATAAAATGATCCTTGTCATTCCATGGCTGATGGGAAGGACTAAAGAAAAATATGGAATACCCAAAAAGAGAATTATTACTGCCTTTTAGAGTGTCAAAGTTGATAGGATTTTTGATGTTTTCTCTACTGTTGACTGAAGCAGAGTGTGATGGAATCACTTACAAAATGCAGAAATAAATCCGTCTAGTCCAAGAAGCTGACTTAAGTACAAGATATAATCGTGACTATTTCCTCCTCTGAGAACTGCATGAAGAGTTTAATGATTGAGAGAAGGCAGAATAAGACAAATCTTTTCAAGAATATTTTAAAATAATTTCATGTTATGGTGATTTTGGATATTGTATATTTGCTTTGTCTGTATAGCTGACATCTCCCATTTTTCAAAATCTGCGTATGGCTTGGTTTGTGCTAGTCAATTCCTTTATCACACTGATCCATTTGTCATGTACAGGATTGTTTATCCTTAGAATTTTTGAGGATTTCCTTTACTTATTCTGTTTCCATAATGCACTGGCTTTAACAAACAGAGAATTTGCTACTGACTCATCACAAGTATCTTTTCCAGTTGCGGTAAAGAGATGATGCTTAAATTAAAAGCCATTATATCCATGAGAGCTATTTAGGATTCCAGCTGTGGCTTTGAAACAAAGCAAAGGGGTGTGTCCTATGTAAAAATCAGATACTGAACAATGAGCACTGAGTTCTAGTCAATTCATTCATTTGTACTTAGTAATCATCCATTATGTTCTAGGTCAGTGGTTCTCTGACTTGGCTGCCTTTTACAATTTCTTGTTAATCTTAAAGCAAGATGAAAGAGTGATGCTTGAATCTCTTGCTCCAGAGAGTATGGTTTAATTGTCCTGGATTGAGCTGGGGCACCTATCTGTTTAAAAGCTCCCTGTGTTTCCAATATAGAAGTTTGGGCAAAGTTGTTCTAGATACTGTATACAGTGGCAAACCAGGAAATTGATAAGGAAACTTATGTTCCAGAGTGAAAAAGGAGGACCAAAAACAGGTGACTAAGATGAATTCACAGAGTGCTCAATTCAACAAAAAAGGTAGAAATAGAGGGAAAGGTAGAAGAGAGGTACCGAGGAAGAGCTACTTTAGAAAAAGTAGTCAAGGGAAGCCCTTTTTGGACAGATGAGAATTGGATAGAAACTTGAATGAGTTTATAATGCTCAAGAGAAGAGGAGAAGAGAAGGAAAGTTATTTCTTTAAAGATGAGTCAAAATATGTAAATCTCATCCATGTTAACATTAAGAGCTTTATTTTTCTCAGAAAGTTAAGATTCAGGACTTGACATTTTAATAGTTTAATATTGTTGGACACTTACCTAATGTCACACACTGTGCTAGGCACTGGGGTTGCAAAGATGAATAAGGCATGAGAAACTTTTAATATAGTGCCACACAAATGAACATATTTGATGGAACATGGACCGTGCTGACATAGAAGTAATAGTGAGAGGGAGCCTGTGACCCACCAGTGGGTTTCAGGCTCCCTTTAACACATTCAAGGGACTACTCACTCAGGCTGTTTTCTATTTAGCACTTCTATTTACCTTAATTTTGACTTTTGCCTTCATATTTTAGAAAGCTGGTTTTAAATGAAAGAGCTGGCTTTTGTTAAGCAACTGTACTGATCTTTGGGTAGAATTGATCAATTGAGTAATTAAGTTTAAGAACATTTGCTTCTCTTTAACTGTGAACTCTGCTAGGTACAGTAGTGATTCAAAATGAATAAGATGTAGTTAGTTACTTGGATGAATTTAAGGAAAAGCAGGTAAAACAGGAAAGAGCATAATCACTCACAATGCAAAGTTATAAGTGCTATATAATAAGGTGTGCAAACAGTGTGTGGTTGAGTGGAAAATGGAGTGAGGAACTTACACCAATAATAAACCTTGTTGACATCCAGGGTACCTCAGGGGGCTACAGTGCTGGCTTTATTCATATTTATTCTACAAGATGATGCAACTGAGAGACTGGTTCAAGATGGCAGAATAGAAGGATGTGCACTCACTCCCTCTTGCAAGAGCACTGGAATCACAACTAACTGCTGAACAATCATCAACAGGAAGACACTGGAACTCACCAAAAAAGATACCCCACATCCAAAGACAAAGGAGAAGCCACAATGAGATGGTAAGTGTTGCGCAATCACAATAAAATCAAATTCCATAACTGCTGGGTGGGTGACTCACAAACTGGAGAACAATTATATCACAGAAGTCCACCCACTGGAGTGAAGGTTCTGAGCTCCATGTCAGGCTTCCCAACCAGGTGGTCCGGCAACGGGAGGAGGAGTTCCCAGAGAATCAGACTTTGAAGGCTAGCGGGATTTGATTGCAAAACTTCAACAGGCCTTGGGGAAACAGAGACTCCACTCTTGGAGGGCACACACAAATTAGTGTGTGCATCGGGATGCAGGGTAAGGAGCAGTGACCCCATAGGAGACCGAACCAGACGTACCTGCTAGTATTGGAGGGTCTCCTTCAGAGGCAGGGGGTGGCTCTGTCTCACTGTGAGGACAAGGACACTGGCAGCAGAAGTTCTGGGAAGTACTCCTTGGCATGAGCCCTCCTGGAGTATACCATTAGCCCCACCAAAGAGCCTGTAGCCTCCAGTGCTGGGTTGACTCAGGCCAAACAACCAACAGGGAGGGAACTCAGCCCCTCCCATCAGCAGACTGTCTGATTAAAATTTTACTGAGCTCTGCCCACCAGAGCAACACCCAGCTCTACCCACCACCAGTCCCTCGCATCAGGAAGCTTGTACAAACCTCTTAGGTAGCCTCATCCACCAGAGGGCAGACAGAAGAAGCAAGAACTACAATCCTGCAGCCTATGGAACAAAAACCACATTCACAGAAATACAGATAAAATGAAAAGGCAGAGGACTATACACCAGATGAAGGAACAAGATAAAACCCCAGAAAAACAATTAAATGAAGTGGAGATAGGCAACCTGGCAGAAAAATAATTCAGAATAATGATAGTGAGGATGATCCAGGACCTTGGAAAAAGAATGGAGGCAAAGATCGAGATGATGCAAGGAATGTTTAACAAAGTCCTAGAAGAATTAAAGAACAAACACCTTGAAGAATTAAAGAACAAACAAACAGATGAACAATACAATAACTGGAATGAAAAATACACTAGAAGGAATCAATTAGCAAAATAACTGAGACAGAAGAACGGATAAGTGATCTTGGAGACAGAATGGTGGGATTCACTGCTGCAGAACAGAATAAAGAAAAAAGAATGAAAGGAAATGAAGACAGCCTAAGAGACCTTTGGGATAACATTAAACATACCAACATTAACATTATAGGGCTCGCAGAAGGAGAAGGGAGAGAAAAACGACCTGAGAAAATATTTGAAGAGATTATAGTTGAAATTTTCCCTAACATGGGAAAGGAAATAGCCACCCAAGTCCAGGAAGTGCAGAGAGTCCCAGGCAGGGTAAACCCAAGGAAAACATGCCCAGACACATAGTAATCAAATTGACAGAAATTAAAGACAAAGAAAAATTATTAAAAACAACAAGGGAAAAACAACAAATAACATAAAATGGAACTCCCATAAGATTAAAAGCTGATTTCTCAGCAGAATCTCTACAAGCCAGAAGGAAGTGGGATGATATATTTAAAGAGATGAAAGGGAAGAACCTACAACCAAGATAACTCTACCTGGCAAGGATCTCATTCAGAAACGATGGAGAAATCAAAAGCTTTACAGACAAGCAAAAGCTAAGAGAGTTCAGCACCACCAAACCAGCTTCACAACAAATGCTAAAGGAACTTCTCTAAGTGGGAAACACAAGAGAAGAAAAGGACCTACAAAAACAAACCCAAATCAATTAAGAAAATGGTAATAGGAACATACATATCAATAATTACCCTAAATGTGAATGGATTAAATGCTCTAACCAAAAGAAACAGGCTTGCTGAATGGATACAAAAAACAGACTGATATATATGCTGCCTACAAGAAACCCACTTCAGACCTAGGGACACATACAGACTGAAAGTGAGGGGACGGAAGAAGACATTCCATGCAAATGGAAATCAAGAAAAAGCTGGAGTAGCAATACTCATATCAGATAAAGTAGACTTTAAAATAAAGAATGTTACAAGAGACAAGGAAGGACACTACATAATGATCAAGGGGTCAATCCAAGAATAAGATATAACAATTATAAATATATATGCACCCAACATAGAAGCACCTCAATACATAAGGCGAATGCTAACAGCTATAAAAGAGGAAATCAACAGTAACATTATAATAGTGGGGGACTTTAATATGTCACTTACACCAATGGACAGGTCATCCAGACTGAAAATTAATAAGGAAACACAAGCTTTAAATGGCACAATATACCAGATAGATTTAATTGATATTTATAGGACATTCCATCTGAAAACAGCAGATTACACTTTCTTCTCAAGTGTGCAGGGAACGTTCTCCAGGATAGATCACATCTTGGGTCACAAATCGAGCCTCGGTAAATTTAAGAAAATTGAAATCGTATCAAGCATCTTTTCCAACCAAAATGCCATGAGATTAGAAATCAGTTACAGGGAAAAAAGCATAAAAAACACAAACATATGGAGGCTAAACAATACGTTACTAAATGACCAAAAAATCACTGAAGAAATCAAAGAGGAAATCAAAAAATACCTAGAGACAAATCACAACGAAAACACGACGATCCAAAACCAATGGGATGCAGCAAAAGCAGTTCTAAGAGGGAAGTTTATAGCAATACAATCCTACCTCAAGAAACAAGAAAAATCTCAAATAAACAATTTAACATTACACCTAAAGGAACTAGAGAAAGAAGAACAAACAAAATCCAAAGTTACTAGAAGGAAAGAAATCATAAAGATCAGAGCAGAAATAAAAGAATTAGAAACAAAGAAAACAATAGCAAAGATCAATAAAACTAAAAGCTGGTTCTTTGAGAAGATAAACAACATTGATAAACCTTTAACCAGACTCATCAAGAAAAAGAGGGAGAGGACTCAAAATAAAATTAGAAATGAAAACGGAGAACTTACAATGGACACTGCAGAAATACAAAGCATCATAAGAGACTACTACAAGCAACTCTATGCCAATAAAATGGACAACCTGGAAGAAATGGATAAATTCTTAGAAAGGTATAACCTTTCAAGACTGAACCAGGAAGAAATATAAAATATGAACAGACCAATCACAAGTAATGAAATTGAAACTGTGTTTAAAAATCTTCCAACAAACAAAAGTCCAGGACCAGATGGCTTCACAGGTGAATTCTATCAAACATTTAGAGAAGAGCTAATACCCATTCTTCTCAAATTACACCAACAAATAGAAAGATGTACCATGCTCATGGTATGAATAGATAAAGATGTGACACACACACACACACACACACACACACACACACACATATATGTGTGTGTATTTTTTTCTCTCTCTATGTGTGTGTGTGTATTATTCAGCCAAAAAAATGAAATCTTACCATTTGCGACCACAGGGATGGTTCTTGAGGTCATTATGCTACATGAAATGAGTCAGACAGAGAAAGACAAATACTGTATGATATCACTTATATGTAGAATCTAAAAAACAAACAAAATAACCCAAACAAAATAAAATAAAAACAGATTCATAGATACAGAAAACAAACAGATGAATGCCAGAGGGAGGGAGTTGCAGAAGTACAATAAGTGAAGGGTACAGATCTTCAGTTATAATATAGATAAGCCACAGGGATGTAATATACAACATAAGGAATATGGTCAATAATATTGTAGTAACTATGTATGGGGACTGTTGGTTACTAGGATTATTGTGATGATCATTTCATAATGTATGCATATGTCAAATCACTATGTAGTACCTCTGAAAGTAACATAATATTGAACCTCAATTATATGTCAATAATACAAAAAATGGAAATACATTTCATAAGGCTATAGCTACCATAGATAATGATTCTTCTGATGGATCTGGATAAAATCAATTTGAAACCTTCTGAAAAGGATTTACCATTCTAGATGCCGTTAAGAACATTTAATGATTCATGGGAAGAGGTCAAAATACCAATATTTTGAGGAGTTTTGAAGTTGATTCACCCTCATGGATGACTTTGAGAGGTTCAAGACTTCAGTGGAGGAATTAACCACAGATGTGGTGGAATAGCAAGAGAACTGGAATTAGAAGTGGAGCTTGAAGATTTGATTGAATTGCTGCAATCTCATGGTAAAACTTTATGGATGAGGAGTTGCTTCTAATGGTTGAACAAGAAAAGTGGTTTCTTGAGATGGAATCTATTCCTGGTGAAGATCCTGTAAAGATTTTTGAAATGACAACAGAGGATTTAGAATATTATATAAACATGGTTGATAGGCAGTGGCAGAGTTTGAAGTGATTAATTCCAGTTATGAAAGAAGTTCTACTGTGGGTAAAATGTTATCAAACAGCATTGCATGTTACAGAGAAATTGTTCCTGAAAGGAAGAGTCACTGATGCAGCAAATTTCATTGGTGTCTTATTTTAAGAAATGGCCACAGCCACTCCAACCTTCATCAGCTACCACTCTGGTCAGTCAGCAGCCATCATCATCAAGGCAAGACTCTTTACCAGCAAAAAGTTGATAACTCGCTAGAGCTCAGAAAAAGGTTAATATTTTATAGCAATAAAATATTTTTAAATTAAGGTATGTACATTGTTTTTTTAGACATAATGCTATTGCATACTTAATAGACTACAGTATAGTGTAAGCATAACTTTTATATGCACTGGGAAACCAAAGAAGTCCATTCGACTTGGTTTATTGCTATATTCGCTTTATTGAGGTGGTCTGGAATAGAACCCGCAGTATTTCTAGGGTATGCCTATAATTGATAGCTGGTTCTTAACAAATTGACTAGATTCAGTTGGCTATTCAAATGGTCAGTTTTCCTATCAAATCACCAATGGCAGTTTTCACAGAACTAGAACAAAATAAGTTTTAAATTTGTATGGAGACACAAAAGACCCCAAATAGCCAAAGCAATCTTGAGGGGGAAAAAAAAATGGAGCTGGAGGAATCAGGCTCCCTGACTCCAGACTATACTACAAAGCTACAGTCATCAAAACAGTATGGTACTGGCACAAAAAGAGAAACATAGATCAATGGAACAGGATAGAAAGCCCAGAGATAAACCTACACACCTATGGTCAACTAATCTATGACAAAGGAAGCAAGGATATACAATGGAGAAAAGACAGTCTCTTTTGGTGCTGGGAAAACTGGACAGCTACATGTAAAAGAATGAAATTAGAACACTCCCTAACACAATACACAAAACTAAACTCAAAATGGATTAGAGACCGAAATGTAAGACTGGACACTATAAAACTCTTAGAGGAAAACATAGGAAGAACACTCTTGGACATAAATCACAGCAAGATCTTTTTTGACCCACCTCCTAGAGTAATGGAAATAAAAACAAAAATAAACAAATGGGACCTAATGAAACTTAAAAGCTTTTGCACAGCAAAGGAAACCATAAACAAGACGAAAAGACAACCCTCAGAATGGGAGAAAATATTTGCAAATGAATCAACAGACAAAGGATTAATCTCTAAAATATACAAACAGCTCATGCAGCTTAATATCAAAAAAAAAAAAAAAAAAAAACAATCAAAAAATGGGCAGAAGACCTAAATAGACATTTCTCCAAAGAAGACATACAGATGGCCAAGAGGCACATGAAAAGCTGCTCAACATCATTAATTATTAGAGAAGTGCAAATCAAAACTACAATGAGGTATCACCTCACATTGGTCAGAATGGGCATCATCAGAAAATCTACAAACAATAAATGCTGGAGAGGCTGTGGAGAAAAGGGAACCCTCCTGCACTGTCGGTGGGAATGTAAATTGATACAGCCACTATGGAGAACAGTATGGAGTTCCTTAAAATACTAAAAATAGAATTACCAGATGACCTAGCAATCCACTACTGGGCATATACCCAGAGAAAATCATAATTCAGAAAGATACATGCATCCCAATATTCATTGCAGCACTATTTACAATAGCCAGGTCATGGAAGCAACCTAAATGCCCATTTACAGATGAATGGATAAAAAAGATGTGGTACATGTATACTATGGAATATTACTCAGCCATAAAAAGGAACAAAACTGGGTCATTAGTAGAGATGTGGATGGACCTAGAGACTGTCATACAGAGTGAAGAAAGTCAGAAAGAGAAAAATATCATATATTAATGCATATATGTGGAATCTAGAAAGATGGTACAGATGAACCAGTTTGCAAGGCAGAAACAGAGACACAGATGTAGAGAACAAACATATGGACACCAAGGGGGGAAAGAAGGGGTAGGATGAATTGGAAGATTGGGATTGACATATATACACTAATATATATAAAATGGATAACTAATGAGAACATGTTGTATAGCACAGGGAATTTTACTTCAGTATACAGTAGAAACTAACACAACATTGTAAAACAACTATACTCCAATTAAAAACAGCAACAACAACAAAAAAATGGTAAGTTTTTTTCACTAGTGCAATCAATTATTTTTCTTCTCAAAGTGACTTGGGATAGTTGGGTATAAATTTTTGGAACTAACCTGAAGGCTATAGTTGAAATTAGGAAAGTGTGTGTGTGTGTGTGTGTGTGTGTGTGTGTGAAGTATATATATACATAGCACACATATATATGTATAGTAAACTAGAAATGTGTTGACCTTAAGCATAGTGATTCAAATATGCATTACACATTGTGCTTTTTTAGCAACTTTTGATCTCTTGTTCTATTCTTGGTGACAATGCAGTTTTACCAATGATGTCAAAGCCCAGCTTCCAAATCCACTTTTTTTTTTTTTGCTGTATGGGGGCCTCTCACTGTTGTGGCCTCTGCCATTGCGGAGCACAGGCTCCGGACACGCAGGCTCAGCGGCCATGGCTCACGGGACCAGCCGCTCCGCGGCATGTGGGATCTTCCCGGACCGGGGCACGAACCCGTGTCCCCTGCATTGGCAGGCAGACTCTCAACCACTTCGCCACCAGGGAAGCCCCCCAAAGCCAGTGACTGTTTCACATGTTTCTGATTGCCTCTCTATTTATGCAATGAAATATTTTTGGTTGTAGGTCTTTTTAAAAAATTCCTAAAATAGAATTTTAGTCTACGTATTTATTTACTTTCCTGAAGGTAGAACTCAACAGCCAGTATTTTTTTTACATTAACACACACACAAAATAAAATAACTTCATGTAGCCTTTTCCACTGAAAAAAATATTCAACTTATTCTAAGTGCTTGACCCTTGGCAAGATTCTTTTGGATATGAATAAGAATAAGACCTTATACTTGCCCTTGAAGAACTTATTGTTTAGTTGGGAAACAGACACCTAAATGGTTGACCGTAATATACCATAATAAGTGTTATAAAGTAAGAACAAAGTGCTAGTAACAGCCATAAAACCATATGTAGTTTTAGCTATATATAAATATCTCTCTGAGATATGAATACACATTAAATTCTTTTTTTAAGAATCCTAGTAGGCTGCATGATGATATACAGTAATGCTTTTTAATATTTTTGGAACATATTCTCTCCACAAGGCATATATTTTCTAGACTCTAGAGAATTAAAAGTGAAATAGTTATGAGAATGGAAGAATGAGGAAAACAAGAACAGAGAAGTCTCTGTAATTTGGAGGAGGAGGGGGCAAGATGAGGGTAACTAAAGAGACAGAGCTTTAAGCAACCATGTGGGTGACAGCCTTCTGGTCAATGGCTGGTGAAAGACAGAACATTGATCTTGGCAGTGAAGCTGCAGTCATTGTGAATTCTGATGGTCTTGCCAAGAGTTATAATTTCATAGCTCACTGAGATTATTTGAGCAGGAGAGTTTGAAGATACATATATAAACCTTTAGAAGAAAGAAGTTATACATTTTTGAAGATAGTAGATAGGTAATAATAAGACATCTGTGCAGATTGCAACATTTTCTGTAGACTATTGAACTTTTCCCTATCCACGTTGAGTGGATTTTTTTCCAAATTTACTGTCACATCTAATCTGTAAATAAAACATGGACAACCCTCTGCAGAATAACAGCAGTTACTTCACACTGTCCTTGAAGACAAGTGCAAAATACTTGCTTTTGTTAACAGCTGTGATGAACAACATCTAAAAAAATATTCAGAGCCCTAAAAACAAAGTCCTGATGCCGTTTTGATAATCATGATGAGCAGCATGAGAAGAGGTGGAGTGGGGCTGCTCTGAGGGCTTCCTAGCTCTCAGGCTGTGTCCCACAGATTATAATTCTAATTTGAGATTAATTCCTTTGCCCTATGTGTATTAGGAAAGTCACACTTTCCTCAGTGAAACACAAATAGCCCCATCCTAATCTCATGACTTTCGGGAAAAAGAAAGGTTAAAGAGAAGGTGGGATGACACTAAAAATTCATCTATTTATTCATTTATTCAACCAATACTAATTTTGGAAGTTTCAATAGCATATAGGCGCTAATGGGGTAAAAAATTTCTGGATTTAGATAACTAGAGAAAGGAGGCCGGAACAATGGGAGATGGTGATTTGTAAAAAAGTCATTGCTGAGGTGAGGCTGTGAATGGGGTGCTCTTATTAGTAGTGATAAGATCTAGTGCAGTGCCTTCTAGCACTTTTTCCTGTCGTGGTCACATAGAAAGTAGTAACAGTTTATAGCATATCTGTACAGTAATCTGGCCTGAAGCCAGTAGTGATTGGCTGAGGGCTTTGCAGGCTCACACAATTCTCAGCCTCTTTGAGGGCAGAGTAGCTCTCTGCTCAGGAGTTCTGATCTATGATGACCTTGGGAGTGGGTGACTGGGTCAGAGAGAGGAACAAGGAACTGGGAAGCTGAGGTGTTGGAAGGATCATGCATATAGTTCTAAAATCACCAAAGACTGAGACAGAGGTTGTATAGGAGAGAGGAACAAGACGAAATTAAGAATGAAAAATTTCAAAGATGGCTACAGATAAACAGAAGCAAGGAAGATGAGTATCTGATTGTACTAGTCATCTAGGGACACCAGAACAAATACCATAGGCTGGGTGGCTTAAACAACTGACATATCTTCTCACAGTTCTGGAAACTAGATATCTGAGATCAAGGTGTCCGTCAGCAGAGTTGGTTTCTACTGAAACCTCTTTACTTGGCTTGTAGATGACTATCTTTTCCCTTTGTCTTCACGTGGTCTTTACTCTGTGAGTGTCTGTGTCCAAATTTCCTCTTATAAGGACACCAGTCATATTGAATTAGGGCTCACCCTAAAGTCCTCATTTAACCCTCATTACCTCTTTAAAGACCCAGTCTCCAAATACAGTTGCATTTTGAGATACTGGGGGTTAGGAATTCAGCATATGAATTTGGAGGGACACATTTGAGTCCATAACACTGATAATTACATGTTATTGATGCTGGAGACGGGGGTTAGGAAAAAGAGAGTAGAGTTGTCTGAAAGAGGCAACAAAGAACAATGAGGACACCTACCCTACCTGCAGACCCAATGTTATCAAGGCCAACCCTTGGAGCAGCAGGAAAAACTGTATCCTCAGGGGTACAAAAATGTGAAGGGAAGATTCAGAGAAGAGGGTGAATTTCTAGGGGATTTTATGTCTGGGAATGTGGTAACATACATGCTTTACTAACTTAAATCCCTGTTTCTCTTGTGGACCACAGATACTTCTAGGAGTCAGGTGTCATATACACGTTTGTAAACAGTATACTTCTGCTCCTCCACTCTAGCTCATTTGGGGAGTATCCTTCCTCCAGAGTTCTTGAGAGTTGCAGTTCTTACCATCTCAATAGGGGGGTACTTAATGAATATGCTGATGTCTACACTTTCCGCATCCCTCATGGTGTCAAAGTGGTGGTGTTTTCCCTTTTGTGTACAATGATCCTGAAATAGACCGTGCTTCCCCCCCCAAAAAATAGAGAGTATGCCCCTCCTCTACACTTGGAATATGCTTTGTCCCCTAGATGGTGTTCCTTTGTGTCTCATGAGCCCCTTGGGAAACAGTGCCTTCCTCCATCTTTGACCTGCAGCAGGTGTTTTCATTCGTCTCAGATGGTGGTCTCTGGACCCACGCTGGGTAACAGAAACTGTTCAGTCCTCCTCAGTGCTTCCTTTGCTTTTTACCAGGTCCTTGTTCCTGTCTCTCTTAGCCAAACACCAAGGTCTATGAGCAGATGAAATCATAGACACTGGGATCTCTTGGACCTGAAAATGAGTTCGTCAAACACGTCCAAACGTGCTTGAACCCTAAGCAGCAGATACTGCTTCACTCTATGCTTGGAACTCTTTCTTCTGCCAGCTCCTTTCCACCATTCAGGTCTCAGTCAAAAACTACCCCTTCTGGGAAAAGCCTATTCTGACCACTCTATTTAAAGAAGTCCTCTCACTTCCCCTCCACAGTCAGTCTCTAACACATGAACCACTTTGTTATCCTCCTGTGACAAACAATATCTGGAATTACTCTGTATTTTTATTGTTAATTTCTTTTGCCCCCCACACCATTACAAATCTCTGTGTCTTGTCCGCTGGTGTTTAGAACAATGCCTACCACATGTTATTTGCTCAACTAATGTTTGCTCCATGAATAAATTAATGAGTTGATGCATCGAAGCTGCAATGGCATTGCATCTGGTTTTATTCAGTTTTTTATTTTCATTCAGTTTTTTAAACTACAAATTTTGTCTTCTTAAGTCTGATTTATTTTGAGTCTGGTTCAATTTTATTGAAAGCTAATTTGCATTTGAGAATCTGGTCTTGACGGAGTACAAATATGCCCTAGAACTGATCTGATTTACTAACAGGACACAACAATCGGTAAGTCCTGAGACCTTGCATTTTTTCTGTTACCATCTTTTCCATTCTCCTTTCTAACTTATTTGTCATATGGATCTCTTGGCTGTTCCCTCAGTAAGTAGCCAAGAGGTTCTGGAAATAATCTTCAGGCTGCCGTTTTTGATGTTTCAGTGCCCGGAGGTAAATGGAACCTTACATGTTAGGCAAGAGCATCTTTTTACAGTTCCATCAGTGACTGCCTTCTTTGTGTGACCCAACTGGGGTTCAGGTTGGGTGTGGGCTGTAGTACTTACTCTGAGAGCTCAGTTGCTGAGCTGGGGAGCCTATTGTTGCCATTTCATTCTAATCCATGCTCTAGGTTTCTGGGTGTTTGCTCTCAGCCTGCTGTGCCTTGCCTCCAATTGCAAATCCCCTTGTCTCACATGACTAGTTGACAGCTAGCACTGCAGACAAGTCCCAGTGCCTCATTCCATCCTGATTCCTCCATTCAGATCCCTTCAACAGTGGGGCTGGCCAGGAACGGGCTTGAGTTTACTTTCCATCTTTTTTACTTAAATGCTTTACTCCTTCTGCATGGAGCCAGTTCTTCTTCTGTGAGTTAGATTTCTCAACTTAACTATTCTGTGCTAGCTGGGCCTTTCATTGAAAGCTTTATCTCCTCATATGAATTCCCAGCATATTTTTCTGCTTATGTATTATTCCAGCTGCAAATTCATCCAGCTGTGTCCTGTAGACACAGGTGTTCACAGAAATCAAACATAGAGAGATACCAAAGAAAGAATACATTAAAAAAAACTTAAACTCACAGCTTATTTTCAAAAGATTGACCTTAATAGAATGTTAGGCTTCCATTGGGTATTCAAATAACTGGAGCAAAACCTAATATTATGCAGACATTTATCATAAAGAATACCAACCATCAAATTAAGTCCCTGAATGATAAGAGCTTCATACAATAATACCCTGTAGTTATATGATTAAATTATGGTCATTCAATGTGTTTCCTGATACCAACATGAAAATGGGCTTTTCCTGTGCAATGGAAAACTGAGTAATTTATTTTGGTCATTGATAGGATAGACCAGTATTTATCTTCATGGATCTGTGTTGGATATTAACTAATTGTAAAAAATTTTAATGCCACTATAGCAAAGAAACACTCTAATATAAAGAGAAGGTGCATTGGACCAAAAATCAAGATAGTCATTCTATCTATGGAGGCACCGTTTGGAGAAAGACCAGGAAAGTAATCCTTCAAGTTAGGGTCCTGGCCAAGGACCACTCTTGTTTTGGGCACTGTATGCCCATGAGAGCACCTTTGGGTGGATATTTTACAGTAACAAATATAATCATTATTAATTCTCAAGACTGATTAAAATGTGTGTATCATATGAATCATTGTGGGGATATCAAATATTTAAACCAAATCAAATATATTAACCATATATTTTAAATATAATGAAAAATTGTTTGTCTAGGTTCTTTAAAATTAGGACATTTTTTGAATCAATAAATCACTTTAAGACTTCTGAAATGCTAAAATGTATGCTCACTATGGGCTCTGTCTATGGAATAAAATGCAGTTCTTCTTTCTGCTTTTTACCTACTGGTGGCTTTGGTTTAATTTTCTTCAAGAGGGAGGCATGAAAAATAATGTTATCTAATGACTGGAGTTAGGATGGTTGAATGTTCTGACGTTGGCTTCCACTGCTATATTAAGTAATTGGATCAAGAGGTGCCTCTTAAGATAATGTATATCAAGCAACATATAGCTTGATATAGATCAGGAAATTTCATCTCTTGTGCCTATGAATAAGAAGTTATTCATAAGGAATAGGGTAAAAGAAAAGTCTTCATGCCCCCAATTGTCCTTCCCCAGTAGCCAGCCATGGGACCTGAGATGCTCTCATTGTAGATGCTCCCTCTGGGTGCTGATTCCATAGGGCCTGGTAAGACCATGAGGTGAAATGGCACCAAGGGTCTAACCTGGTATCCATAAGCACCTGGAACTCAGAAATCTTATCTTATACTTTCTGCTCTTCCTTATAATACCAAATACCATGTTAAGCACACAGTATGCTCAATATTCAAAAGAAGCCATTATGATATTCTTCATGGTCTTTACAGTTATAAAGATACTAAGATGGTGGCTATGGTCTAAAAGAGAACATATTTTTAAAGATTGTGAGAAAGGATAAAAGGGCTCTCTGCATTAAAGTTCATGCATTCATTCATTTGTCAAGCATCTATTGAGCACATGATATGCATTCTCAAATAGCAAATATATAGCTGCTACACAAGAGTGACAGGTGCTACTCTAGCTGCAGGCTTGTGGAGTGCTGATATTCTGGTCATACTCACAGGAAAGCCTGCACCAGATGTTAAAGCATGAAAATGCTTCTTTGCTGGTTGAAGGTCACTGTTGCAGGTCCTCCAAATGACACTTGACTGCCCTGGCTTCCCAGACCACTTCTTAGGATCCCTTGTGCCTCACCTTCATCCAGCAATTAAGATTTGGTATTTGACACATTTGGAGGTCTCTCTGACACTCTTCCCACAAATCCCCCAGCACAGCTGCCATCACCTATTCTAACTGGTTGATATGAACTGTTCTTATTTTAAATATTCCCCCTGTGTACCTGGTGGAAGTTCAGTGCTCAATACAGGTGACTGAGCCAACCCCAGCACTCTCAAATTAAGCCCCTAGGTGGGCAAGTCAAGAATTGTGTTAGAGGGGCTTCCCTGGTGGCGCAGTGGTTGAGAGTCCGCCTGCTGATGCAGGGGACGTGGGTTTGTGCCCCGGTCCGGGAAGATCCCACATGCCACAGAGCGGCTGGGCCTGTGAGCCATGGCCGCTGAGCCTGCGCGTCCGGAGCCTGTGCTCCGCAACGGGAGAGGCCACAGCAGTGAGAGGCCCGCGTACCACAAAAAAAAAAAAAAAAGGAATTGTGTTAGAGGAATATGGCTGAAGGGTATGGTCTGTTCTTTGGAAAAGAACTCACCAGTTAAATAAGGAGACTCTTAGCAAAGCTAAGGCAGAAACTCTAAGCCAGTGGGTCTCAATCTTGGCTGTACATTGGAGTCACCTGTGCATAAGAGAAAGACAATAAAACAAAACAAAACATCGAACTGATATCAGAGTTTTACTCCAGAGATTCTAACTGAATTGGTCTGGGCTATGTCCTAGACACAACTTTTCTTTTTGATGTTCCCCAGGGGATTTTAATGCATAGCCACCAAAGTCAAGAACTACTGCTTCAAGCAGAAAATAAAACAAGTTAGAACACCTAGTCTTGAGAATAAGTATAAAAGGCTTGAAAATAGAAAAAAATAAAGATACACTGATAACAAGGTATTGTGTGTATGAAAGAGAGAGAGTGAAAGCAAGAGAGCATAAACTAAATAAAAAGGATACTGTGTAAATGGCCTCATAGATAGACTTTCTTAAGGTTTTCCTAGATTCTAGCAACAGTAATATCATTATTTTTGGTTTTCTTTAATGTATCTCTGGGTGGTTGACAGATTTGATAGTTCTGATTATAAAGTTACTTGCCTATGACATTACATGGCATTTTGAGTATTATAAAAACAGCTCAGCTCACTAATTGCTGCTTCCTTCCCTCTTTGGTTCTTCTTTCCCTAACTCCCCATGGCAGGCCCAAGTAGTGTTTCCTGTTCCAAGGTCCAGGCCTGAGGCAAACCTCAGCTGCCTGTGTAACTCCAAACGTGTTACAGTTGTAATAAATGTTCATCCTCTAAATGTTGACCCATTCCTTAGAACTGGGCTTCTGTCTTGAATTCAACTTTACAGTGTCAATCCCTCCAGCCAAAGACCATGAGGAGCTCACCTGCAATTGGACAAATTGGGTTTATCACTTGCTTCAGCGAGGGAGAACACACAGCATAGGAAACTATGGGGTGTCTCTGTAAGAAATGAGAAAGACCCTCTTACAGCAGGGGTCCCCAACCCCCGGGTACCGGTCCGTGGCCTGTTAGGAACCAAGCTGCACAGCAGGAGGTGAGTGGCGGGTGAGTGAGTGAAGCTTCATCTGTATTTACAGCTGCTCCCCATCGATTGCATGACCACCTGAGCTCTGCCTCCTGTCAGATCAGCGGCGGCATTGGGTTCTCATGGGAGCTTGAACCCTACTGTGAATTGCACACGCGAGGGATCTAGGTTGCACGCTCCTTATGAGAACTTAATGCCTGATGATCTGAGGTAGAGCTGGGGCGGTGATGCTAGCGCTGGGGAGTGGCTGCAAATACAGATCATCATGAGCAGAGAGGTTTGACTGCACAGAGACCACAATAAATCAACTGCTTGCAGATTCATATCAAAGCCCTATCAGTGAATGGCACGTGATAATTAAGCTGCATCAGGTGGCAGGCTTTAAGTCAGAATCTGACACTTATTTTAGTCCACTCGTGGCCACCCATTATCTTATTTACCACTTCCATCCGTGCCTCTTTCCCAAACTATGCACTTGTCTCAGTCACAGTTTTGGTAAGCCCACAAGCTAACCCTAGACAAAATGAGTAAAAAACGAACGTTGCTGGAGAGCTTCTTTGAAAAGGGGGAAAGACCCAGTGATGAGACAGCAGAAGACTCTAAGACTGCCAACAAAAAAAAAAGCTGCATTTAAAAGAAAATACCAAGAGTCCTACTTAAATTATGGGTTCATTACAACAGGTGATTCACATTCTCCAAGCCTGCTTTGTATAATATGTGGTGAGGCCATGGAAGCCATGGAAGCTTCAAAACTGCTTTGCCACATGGAGACCAAGCACCCTGCATTAAAAGACAAGACTTCGGAGTTTTTCAAAAGAAAAAAAAAAAACAAAAAAACATGAACAGGAAGAACAGAAGCAATTATTGAAGGCCACCACTTCATCAAATGTATCTGCACAGAGAGCATCATTCTTAGTGGCTAACCACCCTGCTGAAGCTAAGAAGCCCTTTACTATTGGTGAAGAGTTGATCCTGCCTGCTGCTAAGGACATTTGTCGTGAACTTTTAGCAGAGGCTGCAGTTCAAAAGGTGGCACGTGTTCCTCTTTAGGATAGCACCATAACTAGATGAATTGACGAAATAGCAGAGGATACTGAGGCACAACTGTTAGAGAGGATTAATGAGTCACCACGGTACATAATCCAGGTTGACTAGTCTACTGATGTTGGCAACAAGGCAACAGTGCTTGTTTTTGTGCGATATATTTTTCAGGAGGATGTGCATGAGGATATGTTATGTGGCACTTTTGTTGCCAACCAACACCACAGCTGCAGAAGTGTTCAAGTCCTTGAATGATTACATATCAAGAAAACTGAATTGGTCATTTTGTGACAGTATATGCACGGGTGGAGTGGCTGCCATGACTGGACGGCTTTCTGGTTTCACTACTCAGGTCAAAGAGGTCGCTTCTGAATGTGAGTCTACGCACTGTGTCATCCATAGAGAAATGCTGGCTAGCCAAAAAATGTCACCTGAACTTAACAACGTTTTGCAGGATATGATCAAAATTATCAACATCATTAAAGTACATGCTCGTAATTCATGTCTGTTCGTGTAGCTCTGTGCAGAGATGGATGCAGAGCACACACATCTTCTCTTATACACAGAAGTGAGATGGCTTCTAAAGGTAGGTCACTGGCCAGAGTTTCTGAGTTATGGGAGCCGCTCCAGAGATTTATTTTAGAAAAACAGTCACCACTGGCAGCACATTTCAGTGACACAGAATGGGTTGCAAAACTTGCTTACTTGTGTGACATATTCAACCTGCTCAACGAACTCAGTCTGTCACTTCAGGGGGGAATGACAACTGTGTTCAAGTTGGCAGATAAAGTGGCTGCATTCAAAGCCAAACTGGAATTATGGGGGCGACGAGTGAACATTGGGATTTTTGACATGTTTCAAACATTAGCAGAGATTTTGCAAGAGACTGAGCCAGGGCCTTCTTTCTCCCAGCTGGTGCATGATCACCTATCTCAGCTTTCAAAAGAGTCTGAACATGACTTCCCAACCACAAAAGACCCCCAAACTGGGAAGGAATGGATCCGTGACCCATTTGTGAATAAGCCAGGTGAATCGACTTTGTCCGTGCTAGAAGAGGATCAACTGCTTGAGATCGCGAATGACGGTGGCCTTAAACATATGTTTGAGACAACTTCAAATCTCCATACGTTCTGGATTAAAGTCAAGGTGGAATATTCTGATATTGCCACAAAAACACTGAAAAGCCTGCTTGCATTTCCAATGTCCTGTCTTTGTGAAGCAGGGTTTTCTGCAGTGACAGCAACAAAAATGAGATTACGGAGTAGACTGGACATAAGTCACACACTTCAGGTGTCACTGTCTCCCATCACCTCCAGATGGGACCATCCAGTTGCAGGAAAACAAACTCAGGGCTCCCACTGATTCTACATTATGGTAAGTTGTATAATTATTTCATTGCATATCACAGTGTAATAATAATAGAAATAAAGTGCACAATAAATGTAATGAGCTTGAATCATCCCGAAACCATCCCTGTCCCCTGTCTGTGGAAAAATTGTCTTCCAGGAAACCAGTTCCTGGTGCCAAAAAGGTTGGGGACCACTGTCTTAGAGGATCTGGGCTATGGTTGAGTGATATGAGGGAAGGTCTAAAAAAGCAGGGGGGTCACTCTAGATTGGATGCTGTCAGAGAGCAGGGCCAGTTCTACAATCGGGTATCAAGAAATCTTACCTATAGGGCTTCCCTGGTGGTGCAGTGGTTGAGAGTCCAACTGCCGATGCGGGGGACACGTATTCGTGCCCCCGTCCAAGAAGATCCCACATGCCACGTAGCGGCTGGGCCCGTGAACCACGGCCGCTGAGCCTGCGCGTCCGGAGGCTGTGCTCCGCAACGGGAGAGGCCACAACAGTGAGAAGCCTGCGTACCGCAAAAGAAGAAAAAGAAAAAAGAAATCTTACCTATAGACAGAGCAAACTAGTAAAGAAGGAGCAGCCACTCATGGTGGCCAAGAGAAGGGGTGTTTGGTATTTTATGGGTGGCGCAGTGACCTCGGTTTTATCTGCACTTAGACAAGGTTATGAAGTAGGCTTGTTTTGTCTTACTTTATCTTAGTCTCAGAGTAACCTTGTCTGATGTTGGTATTCTGTGAGATTGTTGGTGTCCAATAGGAAAATAACATGACCTAGCTGTGTGTGCAAGGCCACCTTTTGGATGTCAGGGGCTGCTTTTTTCCCTTTTCTTTTCTCAGTAGTCTGCATGGTTATACTACCCAGAATCTCAGTTTCTTTCTAAAACTAGGACAGGGCCAGAACCCAGGTATGTTGGGGCAGATACTATCCCCATTTCTAGACAGTCCTTTTTCACTGAGAATGAGGGCAATGGTGGTGGTGGTGGTTCTCTAGCCACTGGTTAGGGTGCTGTTGAGGATGGGATAATGTTCCAAAATCTTGAAATCCGACTTCACATCATAGCCAGGGAACCTCCTTCCCAATAGCTGAACAGGGTCCACTGGTATAGCTGCCTGATTCCATCAGGCCTGTTCTGACAGCCCTACTGGACAAGCCAGTGATTCTGCTGGCCCAGCCTGTGCAGCTAGGATAGTTGTATGCAGGTTGTGGTAGTACCCAGAATTTCCTTCTTTTTCAGCACATGGCCTTCTTCTAGCAAAGCAATGCTCTCTATCCTACATGTCTCACATTTAAGCAAGTTGACATGGGAAGAAAAAAATTTATGCTGAGTCAAAAATTTTTCTCTTTGAAACTCTCCTAACTTTGTCCTATTTTTGTCTGACAGTCCTTCAACTCTGTTATTGATTACATGCTTGCTGAATGAATAAATCATCTCCCATATGCTAGAACTCAGTAATATGTAGCCCTTTCTTTTGTTTAGGAAGTTTGAAGTATTAAAAACAAATGTGGATTATATAAAAGAAGACTGGGGAAGGGCCATGGAGCAGATCTGAAAAAAAGAAGGCCATGAAGAAAATATTGTAACATTTCAATGAAGCATGAGAAATGAAGGAAGTTCATAGGCTTTAACAGTTGCCTAAGTATTCTAATCCAACTTCCTGCCCAAAGCATAAATGTCCTCTGATTCTCTGACATAATCACACAGTTACCCAGGAATGTTGGATGGTCATATCATAAGGGAAATTAAATAGGAAAACAATAAAATGTATATAATAGGAAGAAATTAAGGCAATATTAGAATGATTCTTGCAAAGAGAGAAGATGCAAGGATTTTTCCATTGTTGTAGAAAGAAACTCTGAAATGCAAAGAAAAGCCCAAATGACTTGCTCAAGGTTGCCTGGCACCTCAGGGCAGACTGGGGGGGTGGATTCTTTTCACACTCTATCTACACTACCATACGGTCTCTGTAGCAGTCTGCCTCTAGGCTAAAGTCAACCTGCAGCACAGTTAGCACTGTGCTTCTGCAGAGACTTGAAGAGAGCAGAATCACCATTTCAGGAGGAAGATTTATAGCTGTACTTAATGAATCTGAGTAGTTGTTTTTCTAAGTACATAAATATCTTTAGTATGGAGGAACGGAATTCAGTTTTGATAGCCACCTTGCAATGTTGACTGTAAATGCTTTGTTAGTGACAAGTCTAGCTAAAAAGGAACTAGAATGTTTATGAACTGCCATGAAAAAAAATCTCTGCAAGATTCACATTTGGACTACAGTGCAATAAAAGTGATCTTATGGATTATTGAAGGGAGCTGTCTTGGGAACTGGCTACTGTGAGGATTCTGAGAATTACCTGTATAAATAAAGTCAAATTGGGAGGATGGCCCATTCTGTCATTATATAGGAAAAGTCATTTTAGTTTTTAGGAGATTACCTAAGACGTACTAAAATGGAGACTATCACTTGCTTAATTTTCTTGAAAAACCATTGCCATAGGACAGTACAACAAAACAGCACTTGTCAATAGTTGGACTGAAAGCCAGAGGAACAGTTACACACACACACACACACACACACACACACACACACACACAAAATGTCTGCAACATATTCCTAATTATTATATTTATGCAGGTTTGAAAGAAGTTAAAGGTAACTACTGTTATACCGTAATAGATTAGACCTAAAAATAGTAAGATCATACCAATTCTAGCATTCTACAGAATTGAAACCAAAGTAAAATTGAATCACATCTTTTCCAGTTTATCAGACCTTAATGATACACCTGATCTAATACAGGTCTTTGTTTTACCTTTTATCCCATGACATTCTGTCTACCTTGAAATGATGATGGCATTCTTCATGAGGCCCTTAGATTAAACCCAAATCATGAATTTTTGGTGACAAGTGGATGGATATTTGGGGCCAGGAGGAAGTAAATGGTGACAGGAATGTTTCCTGCGCAGACATAGCTTAGGGAATGTTTTCTTGGGAGAGCGTTCTTCACTTCCCCCAGTGAGTCATCTGACCCACTGTTTCTTCATGTAGACAAACACACCACGGCTCACAATAGTCTCAGGATAATCCTCCACACCACAATGGCCAGCCTTCATTTACTGTTTTCTCATGCTCTCCCAGGACAACTCCAAGAAGAGTAGAGAATCCAATTTATCGATGCCCCATAACATCTCCAGTCAAGGTGTGGACAAGGTGTTCCAGTGAGTAATATGGCACCTTACTTCTATAAACGCCATGTGTGTGACTAAGGCATTCTTGCGACGAGGCCAGGACAAACAGCCCTCATCAGTCGTATGATCTACGTTGTGTTTGCAAACACAGACCTTGTTGGGGCCTGCAGCTCCCCACTCGCTGTCTCCCCTAACGGTCAAACCCCTTCCAAAACAAGCTTTCCCCTGTCAGGAAGACCGACTTCTCTCATCTCAGGGGCTGCGATCCTGTGGAGCCTTTACTCTCACCAGCTGGTTCTGACTGTGGCAGAAATGTTGACATAGCAGATGGTCCTGATATTTCTGAAAACCAGCAACATCTTTGCCATTTCCACCCCCAAACTCTTGGCTACTGTTTCTCCTTCAAGTGGTTTGGGTCCTTTTTAGCAAACCTGTATATTCTGATGATTTTTCTTGAATATCAGAACAGGAACACTATGCTATACAGCCACCCTTCTAGAATATGGACAGAGGCAGAATATTAGGGGTCCCTCAGAGAAAACCCATAAGCTGAGATAAATTTTATTTGGCGTGATGGATTCTTACATGAATTTGAATGAGCAAATAGTGAGTAGATTTTAGATACTTGAGGTGTGAAGTATCAGGCAGTGAGATGTGGCTGATAGATTGTGCTAGAAGAAATGGAATCTAAAGGTCATGCTGTTTGAAACCTTTTAAAGAAGTAATATGCCATTGAATAATGTTTATCCTTATTGAACACAACAGGACTTGAGAGAAGTGTGAATATAATTGGGTTAAAGAATATTACTCAGCAGTGTCTCCGGGGCCAAAGCAAAACGAAGGTACCATAACAACTTGATGATCTGGGACCCAATCCAGCCGTTCTGAAAAATTAAAGCAGACTGATTTATTCTTCCTTGCTTGCCCCATGCAAGCAGGCAATGTGAACAGTCTCTTAAACTCACTAAGTAATGGTATAAAAAAACCTCTGCTTCATTCGGACTATATCAGTACAATTTTTGGAAAATGCTCCTTCTTCTGGAAAGGAGTGCACAGATGGGAAGGAGGCATGAGTAACGGTGCCTCCAAAAGGTTCAGCCAGCTTCTTGTGAGTCAGCATCCCTCCCAGGCCTGTAGGACTCACTGGTTAAGAGTGTCTTTTGGGTTGGCTAATAAAGGACGTGTGAGGACCCTGACTCCAGAATGTCACTGACCAAACCCAGTTCACTAGGTACAAGTCTTTTCTTCTCATGATAGCAGTAAACATCACATCAGCAGAGATGTGTTTAATTAATCAATTTCTTTGAATGACAAAAGCAGAGTCCTAAGGATGAGCACAGAGCCATATGGATGAAGGGACTGTATAAAAAGGAGGGGAGGAGAGACATGGACATAGAGAACAAACGTATGGACACCAAAGGGGGAAAGGGGAGGGGGTGGGATAAATCGGGAGATTGGGATTGACATATATACACTACTATGTATAAAATAGATAACTAATGAGAACCTACTGTGTAGCACAGGGTACTAAAAAAGGTACAATCTGTTTGTAGAACATATATTAAATTAACCTTAAAAATGCATTCCAGTATACGGTAGGTGCAGACAAATACTGTTAGATTCCACTTATATGAGGTATCTAGAATAGTCAAATTCATAAAGTCAGAAAGTACATTGGTTAATGCCAGGGGCTGGGGCTTGGCAGGGGGCCGTGGAGAGGGGGAAAGGGGAGTTAGTGTTTAATGGGGACAGAGTTTCAGTTTAGAAAGGTGAAAAATTCGGGAGATGGATAGTGGTGAGAGTTGCACAATAATGTGAATGTACTTCATGCCACTGACCTGTACAGTTAAATATGGTTAAAATAGTATGTTTTATATTATGTGACTTTTACCACAATTAAAAAAAAAGGATGGGAGGAATTTGTGAAGGTGAACATGGGATGTCCTAGGTAGGGCAAGTTGAATGAAGAAAACCAATTTGAATGTGAGGTGTATGAGAGTGGGATGGGAAGGAGGCATACACATTACACAACGGAGCAGAGAGTGCCAGCTCCATGGGTCATCATGAGAATCTGGGGGGTGGGGGAGTACTAGGTACATGATCTAATTTCTAGTTCCTGTCTGCCCTGATGATAACATTAGTAGGGTCTCCAAAGTAATGCACTTCCTGAATTAAAAGATTCATTTCATAATGGAGAACAGCTCACTTGACAAAGAATATTCTGGTAACCCTACCATCAATTTGGCTTACTATCGCTAAGCACAGAAGGACAAGTATAATTAAAAGACCTTAGATAATGTGAAAAATATTTAACAATTTGATGGATGGCCACAAATCAATCAGAGCAGACACAGTCATAGAGCTAGAGTACAGGGGAGGTCAGTGGGACCCAAGGGTGGTGGAAGGGTGGTGGGGGAGGGAGTTTTAGGATAATTCTAAGGGTACCCAAGGATTTCTATTTTAATAACCAGTCATACCAGCCAAATACAAGCCCCAGAGACAACCAACATTTCTATAAGTCATGCAGTGAAATCTATTTGTCTATAACAGGTTGGGAGTCTATTTCAGAAACAGTAATAAAGTTTATAGAGCCAAGGAAAGAGCCCACATCTGAGACTCTTCTCACCTGCGAAGACTTCTTACTCTTTATCAGACTGCATCTGTTAACCAAATGAGACAAATAATAAAAAAGGGATCCTCCCACACCTTTTCTCTTCAATACTAGACGGGAACTTCAAGAAAAAGTGCAGAGAGTCAGCAAAGAATTCAAATACAGATTGCATTAAACACAGGAACATTAAAACACGGGTCGAATTGATCTGGTCCTTCCAGATTAGCCTCTAAATTCTTAAAGTGTTCACTAGTAAATACATATTCAGAGCAGATGTTGAGCCCAGCTGGGGATGCATAATGGCCTTTGATCCAGATTATTACTGGGAACTGCAGAACTCTTGACGTATTTGAGAGTAGTGCTAATTCCTAGAGCGTGTTTGCATTTCAAAGCCTTTTGGAAACACTTGGTGAATACATGCAAGCATATTATATGTGTATGTGTGTATGTGTAACTGTCCTTGAAAACAGGCATCCAATTGGTTGCTTAGTGACTGCATTACCTGGGCATTTTTTTCCTCAAAAAATAGGTGGTCAAAATTTTAGGAAAATGTACTCTACACGAACTATATAGCACAGTGATACGCCTATGAATCTTAAATATTTATTACTCTTTCCTACTGTAAAATATATCTATCCATCCACTTTCCTACCTACGATAAATGGTCCTTTTTTTGTTAGACAAAAAGTAGTCTTAGTGATCTTATAAAAAGAATAAAATATTCTACATTAATTTTGAACATTGCTTTAGACCAACATCTCAGTTAGGAAAAAGATTTAATATACGTTTTTTTCACAAAGGAACTTCCTTTGTATTTAAGGCAAAATATTTGATAAAACATGCCACATATGAAAAATATGTATGGAGAGGTTGGGTCAAGTTTGAAATAGAATTATGGTAAATCCTGCCAATTGGAGGTAAATTAGAATATTAGAAAAATTGTTTTCCAGGCTTTCTGTGGTTTTATTTAACAGACACCTCACCTGAGTTCTAAATTTATTTCTCAAAGCAGCTAAGCTCTTAGGAGAAAATTATACTGCAAGGTAAGAGTTTATAAGGAAACACACAGATACACCCTCACAAATCACACTGAGTGTGGTCCCACCACAAATCTACCACTAGATCATCTACTAGAATTTCAGGTGACATAAGTAAAAATGTACAATTAAAGTGATTCTTTCAAAATCATAATGAGTAACTAATAAACAATTCCTAAAATACAGTTTTAAAATTCACCTTTAGCCAACGTTAGTATTACAAATATCCATCTACCACCCTCTTGAATTTCACCAAAAACACTTTGGCTTTGTTTTGCAGCAGACAATTTAAGACATTCAGTCGTATTTGTTCTACTTCTGCTTTTTCCTTGCTCTATTTCAAGGCAGAATCCAGGCTTTGAAATTTCTTGCTTCATGGATAATGTTAGCCTGGCAGAAAACACAAGCAGTCAAACCCAAAGCTTCTTTTTTTCTTTTATATAAAAATCTCAGCCCTTTAGAAGTGATGGAGTGCCAGAGTTGGTGAGGAACAAGGGAGAGGATTTGGAAGCAGGGAAAGAGCTAAGTCAGAATGAAAGGGGGAGAAAGGACCACAGGCTGCTGGTGTTGTGGACTCAAGCTCTTCAGTCTGACAGCACCAGGGAGAGTAAGGAGTCCTCAGGAAGGAGTGGCTCTGTTTGCTCAGACTCACCCAAATCCCTATACCCCCAGTGTGACCCAGGGGCAGGTTACAAGACACAAAAGAACCATACTAAACATACTCAGAAGTAGAGTGAAAATTGAAGGATCTTAGAAGGACCTTTCCAAAGACTAGAACTTTGTTTTATTCTTATCTTTGCCTCATCAGAGCCTCATCTGTGTGTGTGTGTGTGTGTGTGTGTGTGTGTGTGCGCACGCGCATGCACGCACACGTTCATGCACACATGGAGGTGGGCATTGGAGGCTGGGGCTAAGCATGAGTAGGAATTCCAATGGGATGGATCACAGTTGAACTAAGCTGATTTAAAGAAACAAAGTTGTGATATTTCTCCCACTTAGTGTGGACAAAATTCATCCCTATCAGAGCTGACCATTGAGGACTATGTATAAAGAACTGAACGTTTTGGCTTGAATATAAATGGAAGACATTGGTTTTCCAGGAAAATAAATACATTGTGCTTATTATGTTTCTCTCTCACAGCATTACTTCATGTCAAATTGTGGACATACCTGTTTCCTACCTGGCCAAATGAGGTCATTTATTGTTTTGACACTTTCATGCCCTAAAGAGGGGCACTGAATGTTACCCTTTGCTAAAACTCAAAGCACACTGGTTCACTCCACAGATATTTATGACCAGTGTTTGCATACACTGTGTGTAGTGTACACCAAGCACTGACCTAGGTTTTGGAATATCAAGATAAAAATGGCATACCGTCTGTCTCCCAAGGCACTCAGAAGCCCTGTGCTGACAATTTGTTTCACTCCCAAATTTCTTATCATATGAGGGAACCCTTGTATTTTTTTTCTTTGCGGTACGCGGGCCTCTCACTGTTGTGGCCTCTCCCGTTGCGGAGCACAGGCTCCGGACGCATAGGCTCAGCGGCCATGGCTCACGGGCCCAGCCACTCCACGGCATGTGGGATCCTCCTGAACCGGGGCACTAACCCGCGTCCCCTGCATCGGCAGGCGGACTCTCAACCACTGCGCCACCAGGGAAGCCCAGGAAACCCTTGTATTTGACGGAGACCAGCCAACCAACAGTGTGCCACATTTGATTGTTTAGCCAAAGAAGTGTTCATTAGTTAGTCCTACTCTTCTTGAAGATAAATTTGCAACTGGAGTATTTAATGCTTCCCCATTCCCCATCTGAATATCTTCAGATTGCATATAGCAGCTGTGATGAATACGAGCATAGGCTAGAAACAGCACTGTATTTCACAAAAATATCAGCAAATCTTTATATTTCAATAGGAGCTTACAAATCTATGCATAATATTATTTCAGGTAAATTTACCTGACATGGATTGGCCAGCTCTCAAATATTTATTATACTGGTCAATATCTTTGTCAAATGTCTCTTCGTCTTCTTAGACACAGATGGAATTATTGCCATCTACAAATAACTTCTGCTCTTTTTTAGTCATTCAACAATCTGCATGCCATAATCAGAAGTGCCAGGGAACTGGACCAAGTGGTAGGGGTTAAGAATGAAGGCAACACTCTATACTTTTGTTAAGTTCAATACCTTTTCTTGATTATATCAGCATTTCCCTAGCTCCTTTAATTTAAAGAAATACATTTTTTGGGGGAAAACATATTTAGTGATGATTCAGCAATATAGAACATGCAGCAAAATGTAGAAATATTTTGTAAGTGGTACCCTAAACCACGCTTTTGTCCTGAAGACTTTTTTTTACTCTGTAGCACTCATTTCCTCTGTTTCAAGATGTCTGTAGCAGAAAGAACAACTCAGAGATTAAACCTCAGTGTTATTCTAAATGCAATCATCTGAAAAATTTAGATTCTTTCAACAGTGACTGCCTTGAAAAATGAAAAACTTAGTCACACAACTGGTTTTTTTAGTCTTGAGAATATCAAACAGTTTGTTTGACTGACTTTCACTAAATTGACTCTTCAGTCACTGTTGAATGATGTGCCCCTTAGGTAAGACATCCTGGGAAATTGTTTCCAAAGCGTTTGGGATTCACAGATTTTTTCACCCCAATTTTCAGCACAGCTTTAAGACCATCCACTTAGCTACCAGGCCTCTTCTAGGGCACAGGCTTTTCCATACAAAGGGTTGATCACCTCTTCATCCATTGAGACCTCTCCAGAGTGGTACTTCAATCTCTTACTGTAAGAGCAATTGTCTTATAAGTCACTTTCATTCCTTTAATCCCTGGGCTTTCTCATTTTAGTACCAAATAGAGGTCAGCATGTTTACTTCCATTCTTTAGCATTTTCATTCGCCTACAGTCACTGTTCAAAGGTAACCTGGAAATCATTCACAGGGAGAAATTTATGATGTAGTGCATGACACTGTAGTTCTGTGCCTTGCATGATTACCATAGCTCACAGAGCATCAGTCTTAGTTGGTGATCAATAACTGCTTATGGAATAAATGAAAAAAAGGAATGATTGAATGACTATAACCAGAAAAAAAAAATCAATGGGTAATAATGAGTCTAGGAGTTCCTAAGTAAACAGATACCCTAGGAATAACTTAAGTATTTTTATCAGGTTCATTTTTTCCCAAGAAATATTTTCTATTCCAATGTTAACCAACTTAGGACATCCTATTGTTTCACCCAGTGTCCAGACAGAAGATCACACTCTCAAAGGGACCACTGAAGGGAGCTTAATGATGTGGGCAGAGTTAAGTAACAAAGGATAGGGCAGTACCCTAGAGCCAGCAAAAGCAGGGGTTCTGAGGGGTCTGGGGTGGGAAGCAATTAGTTACTGGAATACAGAGAAAATAGCTAGATGGAAAGGGCTGCCCAGAAGGAACTGGGGCCTTGGATAGAGGGTCAGAGCCAGCCTGTGATGACCTGGCAGGGAGGTTGCTGCTGGAATAAAAATGCTTGCTTCATTCTTCACTAATCCTTCAATTTCTTTGCAAATGTCTCCCATTGGCTGAACTGAAAGTTGGAGGGCAAGGAAGCCTGTTGGTACAGTCCCCAGAAGTTAAAGTCTTGGGGCTCAGAGCAGGATGGAGAAGGGTGGAGAGTGGATGGGGTGGGGGGCAAATCAAAAATACCCAGATGCCTTCTCTATTAGCTGAGGTGGCTAATTGTAGTCTACAATGTATTGACACGTTCCTTTATATCTCTGTATGTGCAGGATAATCAGAAATGGGGAAAACATAATAGAAAACATGAGTTTCAAATACGGAAGTCCAACAAAAAGAAAAAAAGTATTGCAACAGAAAAGAAAACTAGGACTACATTCTATTTTAGATTTGTAATGGTATAATTTGTAGAAAATCAACGTTAAACATTATTAATGTCCCTCAAATTTGTTTGACAAAAGTCTAAAAATTAGACTTGATGAAAGTGTAAAAAGATAATGTTTTGTCATTTATATTTAGGAAAAAAAGTCTTCAATTCTGTCTTCAAGAAAAAAAAAAAGCATTGGGTTATCTAAAAGTGGAAACTGACACACGGATTCTTTAAGGGAGTGCTTTCAGGAGAAGTCTTCAAGGACACAAGGAAAGCAGGCTGGTGCAGGAGAAGAAGCTAAACAAAGGTGTGGTTATCTAGCTCAACCTGATGAGGGGCTCTGGAGCATGAATAGCACCAGGAAATTATCCTGCAAGGATAGAATCAGTCCTTAGGAGCAAGCTATTCTGCTGGTGGTGGAAGCATACCTCCCAGGCATTTGCAGGCAAGGGTGATCTCCTTGGCTGACACAAATTACCTGTAAGAGGGTGCACCTGTGAACCACTAGAAACGAACACCAGCTGCTGGGGGACAGGTGCATTGGCTCAGTAAAGGAGGTGTGGGTGGGGTACCATCAACTGGATACATGTAAGCTTGCAGGCAGAATCCTGCCCACCTACAAATATTCCCAAATTCTAACCTTAGGGGCTGAATATATCTTTTGTCACATTGCAGAACACGGTAAGTCATCCTGCCTCTGAGAAAATCCTATAGAGCAATTAGGTAATTGTCAAAGATAAGTTGACCTGAAAGAAAATGCTGAAATAGAGATTTATTTGCAACTATAACAGTCTTTTGAAGCTTCGCAGCAGAAACCCTCTCCCCATACATCTTTTTTTATTCCCCATTTCGTGATTTCCTCTACCTCCTTCTTTTTCATTTCACACATCTAGGAGTTGTTCTGAGACCCATTTTTATCTGGCTTTCCTGGATACTAACATGCTCGCTGAGATGATAAGTGATAAGGTTTAATCAGGAATAACATTAAAAATACTTATAGCATATTTGCTTATCAGTGAGTAGTAGCCAGTCAGAACATACCATGAACGGAGTTTCCCTACTGGGCCAGATGTTAAACTTTAGGTGTCAGGTCATTAAGAGATGGAGATACTGGAGAAGGGGCTGAGGCAGCAGAGGTGGAGTGGTAGGGCTTTGGGTTAGGGGATGCTTAGGGCATAAGCTGATTTTCAGCCTGTTAGGAAGTCATTCATTATGGTTATACCAGTTCCTACTGATTAAATATCAGACTGGGAGAATTGTTTCTGATATTGTTTGTTGTCATTGTTATTGTTGTATTGCTTTAAGTAAAACATTAATAACTGTGGCTTTGAACCTATGGCAGTCCTACAAATCCCCAAAGAAGTCAGAAACTCTTAAGACCAGTCCCCAAGACCATTATAATCACAGCTGTAACTTAACCCCAAATCAAGATTCCCATGAAGCTTTTACATCTAGTGTAAAACAAAAAGTTAAATGGGGAACATAGAAACATACTGCTGTAAGTCATTATGTATTATAGCTTTTGACAGCAAGGTGGATAAGAACTTCCTAATCAAAAGCTATAACCTTGAAGAAAATGAATAGATAGCAGGCTATCTTAGCTGACATGTAAGTAGTCAATGATTTTTCTATTCATAACGTTTTAAACTGTGGCACTTTAATGCACAGTACTGCTAATTTATTTTTTTCTGGTCCCGTTTGTACAGTCTCTTAAAATCCATCACAGTTGAGAACAGTGTCTAGACAGTTATTATGATACAATCAGAAGAAAAGCTGGCAAATAAAAAAAAGAAAGTGAATAGAAGTGCTGATTAAAATAACAGTACAGTTTATATGAGGCTCCTTTTAAATTTGTATTTTCTAGGTTTCATCTTTGGAAGACTCAAATGACACTAAAATTTTGTAGCGCTGGAAGTCAGCTTCATTTTACAAGTCTAAAAGGGAAAGAGTAGAGTCGCATTTATTTCTCCATAGAAAGATTTCAGCAAACTAATTAAATAAATATTATGGCAGTGCCTTTGAATAGTTTTCTTATCAGCGAGGAAAGAAAATGCTCAGGTATTTTATGTCACTGTTGAAGAAGGGCAAGGAAGCCATTGCTATATAAGTGGTTTTGTCAAATCTATATCTGATTTGAGGAAGTCAACTTGTTTATGGGAACTAAAAACGTGAAATATACACAATCCAGTCCCTGAACACAATCTTTCCCTTTAAGTTTCCAGAAGAATTCCTATTTCAGTTTTAGAGCCATCTGTTCTTATCTTTTGCCACTGAGTATGTGGATAGATAATTTCTCAGGGTGCAATTAAATGAACATGAAGAAACTAGTTTATGCTATAAAGGGATCTGAAAAAGCTAAAGCATAAATGATAACATCTGTGCAAGGTATGGAGAAAGGGAGCCGAGAGAAACATGCAAATTAGTCACACATTGTCAACACAGAAGTCCAAGTTCCAAGGAAATAAACTGAATGGGAAGATGATTTACAGGACACAGACTCATCCCTGTCAAGGGGGTAGAAACGATAAATAATTGGTCAGGTGCATTCACGTGGCATGGGAAAGCAAAAGCAATGCAATCAATTCTGTAAAAACAAAGAACAAAAACAACCCAGCATGAATGAAAGACTAATTAAAACTTTCCAATCTTAGATTTGAATGACTCAATTTGCTAACAGCAAATTTTGTTAAGTCCAAAGTATCATGATGCAGATTGTCTTTTCTTCACTGGGCTCATGGTTTTTGTTCCTCTTCAGCCTCTGCATCACTACCCTCCCCCAACCCCCCCACCAGTGAAACATTGGCAGGTGAGCATTGCGGCAACCCTTTTCCAGAAGGTGGGCTCCAGTCCCTCATACAGGAAAGTCCCAAGTTTGGCGAGGTGTGAAAAGGTTTAATTTCACTAAACGCCTGTAGCTGAGGTTGCGTTCCACACAAAGGATGCCTTCTGGACGATTAATGCAACTTTTACATCCTCTTCAATTTGGCTCTAAAATATCTCTTTCAATATCTCTTTCATTTCTCTGCTTGAGAACTTTTAACTTTTCCGGATGGACTGTTTTAAGTGTTTTTCACCACTTCAGATTAATGTTGAACAAGTTCTTCATTAAGTCTTTGTTTTGGTAGAAAATCCAGGATAATGTGCCCTTGGTCCTAAGCTTCTTAATTTTAGGGTTATTTTGACCTTCGAGCACTGCAATGTTTAGACCTCAAGTCCTAAGCTAAGGATTAAGCCAGAGGCAGGAGTTTCGGCTCGTTATTTCTGTATCCCCACTGCCTCTCCTCCTCACACTGACCCACCTTTCTACCTCTTTCAAGGCTCCACTCAACTCCCACTTCTCTCTTTAAACCTTCCCGAGTCACGCTAGTATTTATTAGCTACCCTGAACCACTCAGCATTGCACTTGGGCGCCTTCTCGCCTACTGTAGGGCTGTGGTTCTCACACCCTAGCCGGCATCCGCATCACTTGGAGGGCTTGTTAAATATGGCCGAGCCCTACCCCCAAGTTTCTGATTTAGTACATGTGAGAAGGGCGGTGAGAATTTGCATTTCTGACAAGTTCCGAGGTGAGGCTGATTCTGCTGGTCCAGGGACCACACTTCCAGATTCTCTGCTGTAGGGCGTACCCTTGCCTGCTTCTCTGCTCGCCGCATTCTAACTCATCCTCAAGACTGCTCTTCATATCATCTCCTTGAAAGCTGCCCCCCTGGCAGAGTTAGGTTTCTTTCAGCCTGGACTCTCACTCACAAGTTGTCCTACCTCAATTAAGGGAGGGTAGCTGTATTCGTTTTCTAGCACTGCCATAATGAAGTACCACAGACTGGGGGGGCTTAAGCCACAGACGTTATTTATTTTCTCACAGTTCTGGAGGCTGGAAGTCCAAGATCAAAGTGTTGCCAGGTTTGGTTTCTTCTGAGGCCTCTCTGCTTGGCCTGCAGATAACTATCTTTTTCCTGTGTCCTCACATGGTCCTTCCTCTGTGAGGTACATCCCTGATGTCCCTCTGTGTGTCCTACTCTCCTCTTCTTATAAGGATGCAGTCAGATTGGATTAGGGCCCACCCTAATGGCCTCATTTAACTTAATCACCTCTCTAAAGGCCCCATCTCCAAATACAGTCACATTCTAAGATACTGAGTCAGGGCTTTAACATCCAAATTTTAGGTGGACACAATTTAGCCCATAAGAGTAGCAAATCCAGATGTCTAAAGAAACCCAGAGACTTATGCAAATGTGTGCATGTGGTGGGATGGAAGATACGAGAGAAACGGACAGTGGCTTCATTGCCAGCAAGGCCGTGACCTTCCCAGAGGATCATAAACGTGTTCACAGAGTGTATACACTGTTCAGACAGGGCTGCACTGCCACCATGCTGGGGACGAGACAGGACCATGCTATAAACACAAAAATGACTAAGGCTCCCCCTCTTCTGTCTACTACATACCCATGACAACTCTAAACCTCAATTTAACCCTCCCACCTCCTAGATAAAACTTAATAAGCTAATCAGTCATGAAAAAACCCCACCTCCCAAGAGCCTCCAGTCCACAGCTGGTTCTGGCTTCCTTCAGTCCTCCTGGGGCTCCTTTCACACAGGCCTACACCCCGTAAGAAGCTCCTCCCACCTCTCCCCGCAACAGCCCTCAGTTCCTCGGGTTTTCACTCCATGCTGCAGCAAGTTCAATAACAAACTCTTTGACACAGCTCTGTTCCCAGTGCTTGTTCAGTGGGCTTTACAGACAGTGGGAATGATGTGCCTGGCTCGAACCTAGAACGTGTTTAGAATGATGCACCCCTTCTAAAGGTATTCAGAATAAACAAAATGTAACATCACGTGGGACAGATCACAGAGGCTCTGGGCACTTTGGGCCAGCAGAGCACTAACCGCTCGCAGCCTTTGCTCCAATGTTCAGGTCTCCTTCTTTGAAATCGCTAACTTGTCCAGCTCATCAGTTTTTCTCTCCCTTCTTTGACACACTAAGAGTCAGGTATGGAAGGAGCAGCAAATATTCGCATTATTTCTTATAACTTACAAAGCATGCTTATAACCCTTGCCTTACTTAATTTTCACAACACACTTGTAAGCTAGGTACAGTAGATTTAGATCCAGCGGGGAGGGGGCAATATAGGGATAGGAGGGAAAGAGGTACAAACTATTAGATATAAAATAAGCTACAAGGATATATTGTACAACAGGGGGAATATAGCCAATATTTTACAATAACTATAAATGGAGTATAACCTTTAAAATTTGTGAAAAACTCTATTGTACACCTGCAATTTATATATTATACATCAACCATACTTAAAAAAAAAAAAGAAGCAAGTGGTCCTTATAGATGTAGCTGTCCCGATCAACCTCATATCAGTAATGTGACCAAGTTCATATGGTAATTAAGTAAAAATTTGCTATACGATGCTATACTATGCTACCTTGACCTCCCAAGAGCTTGTAGTTGAGCAAAAAGGTGCTTTCCTATGCTCTTGTGTGTTTATTTTCCTTCCCATCTAGACCAAAACGTCCTCAAAGTTAGAGATCATGTTCTGTATTTCTCTGGCATCTCCTACAGCTGGATCTAGTGCAATGCCGAGCACATAGCAGACTCTCTATAGGAAGTCACTGACTGAATGAAATTTGTGAACATTTCTCAGAAGGGGACAAAGGGAAGACATTGTTTTAAAGCAAAGCCACTTTTTAGTCTTGGTCTCATAATTGCAATACCAGAGGCTGTTACTTTAATTCTTCAGGGTGCTTGGCATCAAAACATTTTTCAAACTCGGCATTTTTTCTTTTCCTGCCATGGTTTCTGCATTGAAAATTGTTGGGAGGTTCAAACTTCAATTGCACGTTCACTTCCTGGAGTTGCGTGGAAATTTAGAAAACACATGGAGAGCATGTGGTAGATACAGTGATGTGCTGTCCAGATCCTCCTTTAAGGAAGGATTTGTTGCTCCACCTGTTGGGATGCTGTTGGCACCAGCCTTCAGCTGTCAGCCCCTTCAGAGACTGCCTGAACTACAGTGAGCTGCCCTGCCCAATGGTCGCACACTTCCCCGAGTGGTCCACATCTAGTGACTGATCAGGGAGGGTTTAAAGTCCTGGCCATCTTGACCCATCTCAGGACAACTCTGAAGGGGCATCTGGCCTCAGAGCTGCCCATGACATTGATTGAGGCTGTCATGGTCAGCATCATGACTCAACTTCTGCCGAATCTTGCTTCCTTTTCCTTCTTTGCTCGGGTGTTGAAACTTAGGGCTCTCCCATGTAAACGTTCTGCACATTAAACTCTTAGGGTCTGCTTCTTGAGGAACCCAGCTTGAGGCAGAGGAGATTGGTGAGGGACAGGGAGGGCTTAGCTGGTCCGTGTGAAGACGATGAACTTGCTGTGAACCCTCAAGAACATAAATTGTAGGATGTGTTTGGCTGTGGTCTATTGAAGCTGACTGCATTACACTGAGAAGCTCAGATGACTCTTATGGCTTTGCTAAGCACAATGTATGCCTCCTACCCCCTGAGGGTGACGAAAGGGCAGCTCTCCAGGCTGGAGGGGGCTCCTCAGGGCCCCTCAGGGCCTCTCAGTGTTCACTCAGCCGGTGAATATCTTTCCACAGCCTCTTGCCTTAAAGCTTAGTAGACAGTTTACTTGCTTTTATAATATTCATGTGATCTTGATCATTCTCAATCCAATGAATGGGGTAGGTGTGCATCATTATAGCCCTCATGTGTTCTAATGGTGCTGGAAATCTCTGAACTTCTGATTGTGTTCATGACATTTTCTTTCATTTTCACGCAAGTTGAAGCCTGCTAATAAAGACTTTAGGTGGACATTGGTCTGCTCTCCGAATCTTCCTTTCTTCCCTGGAACTAAAGGCACAGGCCTTCTAATAAGCATCATTTTGGCTTTGATGTCCACAGTGGCAGCTAGGAGCTCCATTTGCTCTTATAAGTGTCCTGTCACTTAGATAAATTTAGGACACTCCTTGGCTCCAGGCCTCCCTCCAGACTAATTTGATATATTGCCTCAACAAACCCCATCAGCCCTGCCTGATTTGGAACTGAGGGTGAAGATAGTTTATAGGGCCAATAACAACAGAAATGTCCTCTCCAAGACAGGCAAATAATTTCCTCTCTGTTCCAGTCCAGTACTATTTCCCTTAATCTTCTTAATGCCTGAGAAGCTGCTGCTTCCTCTGGCCTTAAAGCTCTTTTCTCCCTTGAAGGTTAATACACCAAAGAAATAATGGGCTCTCGCAGGCCCATTAGTTCTGCCCCTCTGGTCAGGCACCCTATTTTCTTTACTTTCATTTGGCGTTATGTTAAAATGGCTTAGTGTTGAAACACATGATTCATGGTCACTGGGTTGAGCTAAGACCTCAGGTTGCCTCATCAAAGGGTCCGTTAAGACAGAACCAAGCTGGCCAGCTGAGCCTGACTGGGTCTCTTGTCCACTGGGTGGTGCTGCTGATGACCCGTTAAGCTACTCACCCAATTTGTGTTCTTGATGGACTCTCTGTTGGTGCCTGACTCAACCTTATTCCCATATTCCTCACATTTCTGCAGGGTTCGTCTCTTACCTTTCTTCCTATACCAAGTTTCCTATATTTCCACCCTTCCTTAGCTGCCCTAGAAAAGACCTCATCTGAGTTTCTGGACCTCAGTCCAGTCAGCTGACATCTTCCGTCTCTGAGTCCTGCCCCATATCGGGTTAGGGAGCATTAGATCTAGGCTGGGGTGAGTGCCCCCCTTTAGTGACTTCAGTGAAATCTCCCTCATTTTACTATTTAATCAATGCTTTCATTCTTATATTTTAACAAACCTTTTCTATGTAGAACAGTTCCTGAATTTAATAGAGAAAATTCACAGTTCTGCTGTACCTGTCCAGCTACTCTAGTATTTTCTCAGCTGTCTTCTTGGATGCAGACCTGCTGTGCTCTGCTGTCAATGCTTTTGATGGAAAAAGACCATCAATTGGATATTCTCTCTCAGTAACCACTCCTTCTAGGGTTCTGCTATTTTTTTTGGTGACTGTATAATGAATGGGATTTTAGGTGTAACTTTATGGTGCTCATCTATGTGGTACATGGATAACTTTAACTATAGAGCATTATTTTTACTATTTAAGATTTTTTTTCTCCCCTTCCAATTTTTAATGAATTGCTTCATTTCATTCACAAAGGGTATGTGCTGTTTAGATTTTTGAATTAGTTAATCATCTTTTTAGAGATCTCCTTTATATTAGCTATTAATGTGTACATTCAAATGCTGTCAGGAGTTTATGAAAGTTCTTCAAAAGTCCCAGAAGGTATATTTCAGAAGAAATTGGGGCTGAGGGTGGAACACCTCTGATTTCCTTCCAGTTGTGTGATCTGATCAGTATGGCCGTGGTCCTTTCTTTTTGGCTATCTGGGCCTTAGTTTATTTATGAACAAAATAAGCATTTTGTACCATATGGTTCCTAAATTCCTTTCCAGATTCATTTCATTTTCATTCTATGTGTCTGTGATGATGGGAAAAATTTTAAAGTTTTGGGTTATTCATTTCAAATCACATTTGGATATGCCATTTTGAAAACCATTGCAATTCCTGTTGTTCAGAAATATTTTTCCCACACCTCGTTTGGAGAATTGCTTGAGGAAAAGTCTCTCAAATGAGACTCAGATGGAAAAAGAAAAGGGAGAAGGGAGAATTGAGCCTAAATAATTGTATGAATATTTCCCAGATTGTAAAGAACTCTCCTTCAGCAGGCTCTGAATGCTGGGAGAAGAAAATTTCTAGAATAAAGATTTAAATTAAGTATTGGGTAGATTTTCCGGTTCCAAAAGGGGGGTAAGTGTAAGGATTCTACTGTTGATCTTTTCCACCGCAGGGAGCTCATTGCTAAGGCTTTCTCCACCCCAAATGACAGCCTTGCCCCTTTAACTTTGAATCCTCCCCATAATCCTTTCTTAATAATATTTTTGTATAGCATTATATATATATATACATATTTCTTTATGTTTTTATATTTGTATATTTTAAATTTAGCCACCAAATCAAAGAGATATACAATATGTATCCAGTATATGTATTATATAAATATATATGCATTAGATATCTCTCTGTTTTGGTAGCTAGATTTCAGTAAGTACAACACCCTGTTATTTATTCTAGCTGAAAATAAAAAGCTTTCCATGGGATAGAGAGTTGGCTTTTATGGACATTTATTTTCTGTATCACATTCTTTTTCTCCACTGGCTTTTAATCTGAATCCAGGCAGACATTCCTTTTTTGAACTTCTGATAACTAAGGACATTACTTTTTATGTAATCCCTTCCAACCTTATAATCCAGTTGAGAACGCTCACCTGACATACTGAGCAATAATTGATTCCCTTAATAGGCATTTCCACATACCAGTCTCTCTCCTTCCCAGACACTTTTTTTATCTGTCTGAATGTGTTGCTTTCAGCAGCTGCCTATAGCTTTTCCTTTTATGCCTGATTTACCTCTGTCTGCTGTTGTATTTTTCGTGACTGCCACTTCACTCCTAGCCCTCTGTCTACTGTAATCTTATTTTCAGTGTCTTTGTCTCCAGCTCAAGAATTCACATTTTCTTACCTCACTGCTTTCTTCTCATTAAATCATAATTTTATCATTTCTAAATATCATAATTAATGTTACTCCCACCTAAAGCTGGACAAAGGCATATACACTGATATTTTGGACATCTATGTGTATATTTTAGGAAGGGATATTTCTTCCATGGGCTCTGGAAAATTAAGCTTTTCTCCAGTGCCAAAGGACTGACTATCTCAGTGAGATAATGTTTTTAAGACACCTAGCTTAGGGTTAGACTTCTAGAAGTTACTCTGTAAATGGTGAGTCCCTTCCACCCTCGTGGAATTTCATAAACTACAGCTGGTGAATTGGGGAAGATAGTTCACTTTCCTGAATCCCTCATATTATATACCCTTAGTGCCTGTTCTGCTTATTCACCAGGCCAGCCATGGTGGAGCGTGGCTTATTTTGGAACCTTATAGCTTATTTTGGAACCTTATAGCTGCATGTGATAGAAAACAAAGTCAAGCTATGTCGAGCAAAAAAGGGTATGGGACAGTATTAAGGATTCTCTTGCAATCCAAGGTCTAGGATTCAGGAATGCCTGGAGTTAGGGTTAACAACACTCTCAGGACCCTCTCACTTTGCTGTTTATTCACATCACTTTATTCTCCCCAACCCCTGTCCCTGCAGATGTGCTTTTCACTTTCCCCTGGCATGAAATAAGGATTTGCGTTTCCACACATCAAGCCTTTCCAGAGGGAAATGACACTCTCATTTCCAGGTCTGAAATTCCCATGGAAGGAATTAGTATTCGCCATCTTGTGTGAGGTCCTAACTCCTAGGCTTATCCAGGAGGTTGAGGTCTTAAGAGAAGATGGAATTAACCAGATTTAGAACAAGGGCTCACCTCTCCATCATCATTTGTGGCCATGACATAGACTCATGTGGTTTTGATGGGGGACTTCTGCAGGAAATATTCCACAGAGAGGACAGACAATTAAAAACTGTCCCAGGTAACTAACTCGTTCATCCCTTTTGCTCTCTCTCAAGCCTCCACCATCTCCCCATTTCTTAGTCTCAACCTTGCTTTGTATTTTGACAAAAAATAAAAACAATCAAAAGAGAATTTGAGGGACTTCCCTGTTGGTCCAGTGTTTAAGACTTCGCCTTCCAATGCAGGGGGTGTGGGTTCGTTTCCTGGTTGGGGAGCTAACATCCCACATGCCTCGTGGCCAAAAAACCAAAGCATGAAAAAAAAAAAACAGAAGCAATATTGTAACAAATTCAATAAAGACTTTTAAAAAATGATCCACATCAAAAAAACAAAAACCTTAAAAAAAGAGAATTTGCCATGTTCCCTTAATAAATCTAATACTTACATCTTTTCTTTGCCTTAATCTCCAGTAACCATGGTTGATCTGTCCTCCCTCATTTTATCTAAAGCCAATTCCTCTATTTCATCATTAGTTTCCATTTTCTCTCTACTTCCCTACGACTTCTCTCCTCCTGCGTCATCATTTCTACTCACACTGTGTCATTTCTATTAGCTTTCAAAGGACCCATAAGATCTTCCATTTTAACAACCCTCCCTTAACCCATATGTTCCTGCAGCTATGACTCCATATCTCTGCTCCTCTTGGGAAAAAACCCCTTAGAAGAGTTATTTATATTCTGTATTTCTAGTTACTCTCCTTTTGTTCTCTCTGGAAGCTCCTCTTGTCAGGCCCTCTTACCCCTTACTTCTCAAAAACTGTTTTTGTCATTGTCATTAACGACTTTAAAATTGTCAAGCTCAAAGGTAAATCTCAGCCTTCATTTTATTTTAATCACCAGTAACATTTGTTGCAGTTCATCATTTCTTCCTTCTTAAAACACTTTTTTTTTTACCATGTAAGCAGGGGGTAAATTCTATTTATTGAAATATAAGAACTCAACACATTCTACATAAAGCACTACCAAAATCCACCAAATGTTCTTTGGTTGAAATACAGATGATAAACTTTGAGATGCGTTCTGATTCTTCTGATATATGAACTGAAGGTTTTTCTTTCCACAGTTTTTACAACTGAGGCTAAATGTTTAATAAAGCTGGGCATGCAATAAGCCAATGCTCCTGCAGAGAGGAGTTAACCATGCTTTTCTTGGCTATTGGTGAATATTCATTTATTTCTGCGACATAAGCCCCATTACTCATGATGTATAACTTTTGCTGCCATAAAGAAAGATTATACTCCTAAAGGATTGGTGGTCCTTTATCCTAATCCACAAAGAATAAAGCAATTCTTTTCTAAAATACAAAATGTTCCCCTGTTGTAACTCTAATGCAGGAGAATGATGTCCTGAACCCCTACTGTGATAAGTTATATCACTGTTACAGTTCCACCAACACAACATATCCTGATTTAAATTTACACCGTTATGTCTTCTAGTGATTACATCTTCCAGTGATTATATATAAATGCCGTTATTCTTTCTAGGCATCTCAAACATACCACATAAAGTTAAACATTTTTATCTTTCATCTTCCTCTCACCTTCAAACCACAGAGGGAATAGACAATTAAATACTTTCCCAGACAACTAGTTCTCTCTTCTCTACACTTCCTCTTCATTCTTTACTCTCAGATCATCATCTTGCTTCTTATTTCACTAAAAAAATATACTCTTGCTGACTTTTCCAAATCAAGGAAAGGTGGCTCTTTTCTCTCAGGTACTATTCAAAAATACTTGATGTCAGCGTGACTCATGTTTCTCTTTAAGAACTCATGTTCAATCTGTCAGGAGATTCAGTCGACGCCACAGAATTCAATAGTTTTTTGGTTTTGTTTTGTTTTCTTTTACCACCATTACCACCCTACTCTAAGAAATGTACAATCACTTCTTGATTGGTCCACCTTAAGTAGATAATTGATCTCCCAGTGCTTGTTTTTGTTCCTCTTTATTCTTTTCTCCTCAGAGCAGCCCAAATGTTTATTGTCTGCTTTTCTTTCTAGGGTGTCACTGCCGTGAGAACAGGAACTTTTTATGTTTTGTTCACTGCTACTTCCCCAGCACCAAGTACAGCGCCTGGCACATAGTAGGCACTCAAAACAATGTCAGTTGAAAGAATCTACTAATCTGTGAGCTTGCCAAACCAGGACCTTTGCGTATCAGCTTTTGTATTTCTTGTGCATCATGCGCTATTAGGCAAAGGGCAAGTGTTCAAAATATATTTGTTCAATGAATCACTGAGTTACTGGGGAGTCATACAAGTAAAGCACAAATTCCTCTCTCTAGCTCTGTTCACAGGTTGTCCTTTTGTTCCTGTCATTGAAAGTGCACTGTAAAAAGTCAAAGGGATAAATCTCTACAGATTAATAAAGGATCATTTGTTAGGATGAAGATCTGTGGATCAGAGTGGATTAAAAAAAAGGCTGGGGCTTCCCTGGTGGCACAGTGGTTGAGAGTCCGCCTGCCGATTCAGGGGACACGGGTTCGTGCCCCGGTCCAGGAAGATCCCACATGCTGCAGAGCGGCTGGGCCCGTGAGCCATGGCTGCTGAGCCTGCGCGTCCGGAGCCTATGCTCCGCAACGGGAGAGGCCACAACAGTGAGAGGCCCGCGTACCGCAAAGAAAAAAAAAAAAAGGCTGGAGGCAGGGACTCCATTGAATAGGGAGCACAAAAGCAAAGCTACCTGGGCAGTTGTTTGCAGGGAGATGAAGACACGAACTCTCTATATGAGAGATTATAACGTCTCTCTCTGCGGCAAAATGAGGGCCTATGAGACTTGAGAGGCTGAAGAGCTAATACCATGGGACATTAGCATAGTAAGAAATGGCTGGTTTTCCTTTTTTCATCTATTTACTCTTATCTTCCTATTTGCTCCATTCCTTCTTTCCTTCTTTCTTTCCTTCTTTTCCTTCCTTCCTCCCTCCCTCCCTTCCTTCCTTCCTCTACTTGCTTTGAGCATTTTCTATGTGATAGGCATAGGAGGAGGTGAACACACAGACAAGACCCATGTACCAGCAGAGTTTATGGTACTGGATTCGGGGGACAGGGAGAGAGAGTCAAGCTAAGAAGCACAAAGAGAAGAAGACGATAAAAGCTTTGATGTAGTTACACAAAGATGTAGGTACACCCAAGATGCGATTCCCGTAGATGTGGATAAATGAGATTGTGTGGAAAAAGAACATTTCCTAGCAGATTTTGAGATTTGATCTGAGTTTTAAAGAATGAATAGGAATCTTTTGGCTGATAAAAAGAATAAACACATTCAAGAGCAGTGACAGTAATGTGGATATGCTGAGGACATAGCAGGGTATGTTTTGGAAACTATAGTTGTCCCATGTGTCTAGGGAAGACATGGCATGTGAGGTCGGTTAAGGAGATGAAGCGAAAGGAAGGCAGAAGCCAGATTATGAAGTTCATAGAAACTAAAATGAAGAGTCTGAACTTATTCTGGGTGCACTGGAAATGTAATTTTAGGATTATAACCAAGAAAATAAAACAATCAGAATTTTGTTATGATAAGGTAACATTAACAAAGATAGAGTTTCTTTACTTATTGGGGACTTTTTATGTGCCAGGCAATGTTTAAGAGCTACTTACATAGTATCTCATTCAATTCTCCTAGCAAACCTCCAAAAAAGTATAATTAGGCTCATTATAGAGGTAAGGAAATGGAAATTTAGAGAAGTTTCCCGTAGAGATCTCGTTAGTGTGTGATCAGAATTCTCAAACCTCTAACTGAAAATCCTGAAATTCATTTTTCCCTTTTATTTTTTAATTAATTTATTTTTTAATTTTTTCCCTTTTAATTTTTCAAATATTTATTTTCTTCCAGTTTTATTGAGATATAACTGACATACAACACTGTATAAGTTTGAAGTGTACAGCATAATGACTTGACTTACATATGTCATGAAATAACTATCACAATAACTTCAGTGAACACCCATCATCTCATATAGATACAACATTAAGGGAGTAGAAAATTCTTTCATTGTGATGAGAGTTCTTAGGATTTACTGTCGTAACAGCTTTTATATATTTTAACATACAGCAGTGTTAATTATATTTATCATGTTGTACATTACATCCCTAGTACTTATTTATCTTAGAGCTGGAGGTTTGTACTTTTTGACCACCTTCATCCAATTCCCCCTACCCCTACCCCTACTCCCCCACCTCTGATGGGCTGATCTCCTTTTCTACAAGTTTGTTTGTTCTTGAAGCATAATTGAACTACAACACTATATTGGTTCCTGGTATACAACATTGTGATGTGATATTTCCATACATTTCAAAATGATCACCCTGATAGGTCTAGTTACCGTCTGTCACCATACAAAGATATTACATAATTACTGACTATATTCCCCACACTATACATTTCATACCTGTGACCCATTTATTTTGTAACTGAAAGTTTGTACCTTTTAATCTCTCTCACTTACTTCTCTCTTAATCCCAGTCCCTGGCAACCCCTCTGGCAACCATCTGTTTGTTCTCTGTATCGATGACTCTGTTTCTGTTTATTCTTTTATTTTGTTTTCTTTTTTGTTTGTTTCTTTTTTGTTTTTTGTTTTTGTTTGTTTATTCTTTTATTTTAGATTCCACATATAAGTGAAATCCTATAATATTTATCTTTCTCTGTCTGACTTATTTCACTTAGCATAATACCTTCTAGTTCCATCCATGTTGCTGCAAATGGAAAGATTTCCTTCTTTTCTATGGTTGGGTAATATTCCATTATTTATATATATACGTACCACATCTTCTTTATCCGTTCATCTATTGATGGGCACTTAGATTGCTTCTGTATCTTGGTATTGTAAATGATGCGTCAAGGAACTTAGGGGTGCATGTATCTTTTCTAATTAGATTTTTCATTTTGGGGGGCATAAATACCTAGGAGTGGAGTTGCTGGATCATATGGTAGTTTTTTTAAAGTTTTTTGAGAAATTTCCATACTGTTTTCCATATTAGCTGCACCAGTTTACATTCCCACCAACAGTGCCCAGTGGTTCTCTTTTCTCCACATCCTTGTCAACATTTGCTGTTTCTTATCTTCTGATATTAGCCATTCTGACAGATATGAGGTGATATTTCATTGTGTTTTTTTTTTAACATCTTTATTGGAGTATAATTGGTTTACATTGTTGTGTTAGTTGCTGCTGTATAACAAAGTGCATCAGCTATACGTATACATATATCCCCATATACCCTCCCTCTTGTGTCATCCCACCCCTCTAGGTGGTCACAAAGCAGGATGGTTTTGATTTGCATTTCCATGATGGTTAGTGATGTTGAGCATTTTTTCATGTGCCTATTGGCCATCTGTATGTCTTCTTTAGAAAAATGTATATTCACTACTCTGCCCATTTTTTAATCGGGTTGTTTGTTTTTGTGATGTTGAGTTCTTTGTATATTTTAGACAGTAACATCTTATCAGATATATCTTTTGCAACTATCTTCTCCCATTTAGTAGGTGGCTCTTTCATTCTGTTGACAGTTTCCTTCACTGTGTAAAAGCTTCTTAGTTTGATGTAGTCCCATTTGTTTAGTTTTGCTTTTATTTCCCTTACCTGAGGAGACATATCCAAAAAAAATTGCTAAGACAGATATCAAAGAGTATAATATTTTCTTCCAGAAGCTTTATTGTTTCAGGTCTTACATTTAAGACCTTAATCCATTTTGAGTTTATTTTCATATTTGGTGTGAGAAAGTAGTCCAGTTTGATTCTTTTGTGTGTAGTCTTCCAGTTTTCCTAACACCATTTATTGAATAGGCTGACTTTTCTCCATTGTACATTCTTGACTCCTTTGTTGTAGATTAATTACCCATATAAGTGTGGGTTCAATTCTGGGCTCTCTATTCTGTTCCATTGATCTATGTGTCTGTTTTTGTGCCAGTACAAAACTGTTTTGATTACTGTAGATTTGTATTATACTCTGAAGTTTAAAAACTTGACATTTTTAATCACCATTCTCATAGTTGTAACTAGAATAGAGGTGGAAGGGAGATAGTGGCACCATTGATGTGGGCAGATGTATTAGTATGCTATTTAACTAAACCTGGAGTGAAATGCTGAGAGTGTGGACTTAAACAATGGCAGTGGAGATTGAGGGAAAAGATGATTTTGAGACAAATGAAGGAGATAGAATTTGTAGGACGGTGACTAACTGGATGTGGAAGAGCAAGTAAAGGGAGAATGTTTAGATGTCGATGAGGTTTATGGCTGTGGCCACTGGGTGGAAGGTAGGGCCATTCTTAGAAGGCTTGAGAGGGTTCAGATGCCCATGTGATGCAAAACTTGGACAGTCAGTTATACAGGATTGAAGTCCAGCAGAGTGTTACGAGCTAGAAGACAACTGTCGGCAGATAAACATGGATCAGCTGACCAATGGCTGGTTCGTAGACCGATTAGAGCAGGGGGCTTAGAATAGAGCTGTGGGAACCTAAACATTTCATAGATTACAAAGGAGAAGGAAATGTGCAAAAGGTGTTTGAAAGGGATCAGAAGGAGAAATGGGGTTAAAGCTGGAATAGAGAGATATCCCAGATGCTGAGGAGGAGGGATGCTGAGACGGCCAATGATGGAAAGTATCACAACAAGGACAAGTAAGAGAAGAACAGAAATATGTCCATTTTATTTGATGATGTCAGGGTCATTGTGCAACTTATCAAAAGTAAAATCAACTTGTTATTGAGGAAGCTGGACCCATGTAGCCGATAGAGGATTAGATGGAAGTGAGGGATTGGAGCAGCCAGGGTATAGGCTGAGGGAGGTGTGGGATGGTGGTTAGAGCAGGATGGGAAGGATTTGGGGGAGGGGACTGACTCCAAGGAAATGTTGGAATCATTTTTCTTGAGCAGCAATTAATTTGAGAGCCCTAAGAAATAGATTTTTGACTTCTTTCAAATGTGCGTATGAGGGGAGATGCTATTTATATATCTCCTAGCTTTATTCAGACTTGCAACCTGCACGAATACTATTAACTCTTTAAGTATCAAATATTTTTTTCTCTCTTTATTCCCTCTTTACCTCTTTCTCTCTACCTACGGAAGCACAGGAGCTTAGAAAATAGAAGTTCTTATTTTAATTCACCACCAGTGCATTTTTTTTTTTTCAGTGAATTCATATGAACAATCCCCACTGCCATGCTGCCAGGGGAAGATTTTGAGCTGGAATAGGATGCTTATTTGACACAGTGCTGTATCCTGAGTTCTCAACAATGTCAACCTGACTTTCTCTTTCCCTAAGTCTTGATCCTTCCCTTAGAAGCAGGCCGAATCCTCAATTCCAGTTTTAGTTCCCTTTGATTGAAAGATTAAACAGTGTCATATTTCAGGTGTTTTAATACAAGAATCAGAAAACAGCTTCTCCCTTTCTTGACCAGAGTAGGGGCACAGGCATTTATAATCCTATAAAGGGACCATGGTGAACGTTCTGTTCATCTTTATGTTCAAAATACGTTGGAGTCCATTGATTTCAGAAGCATTTCATTGCAGTGGGGGTGGGTGGGGGAGGGAGTGAAAATAGTGGGAGTCGAATGGATGTGGAAATTTCCTCAGATGGAGTTATTTATTATACCTCAGAGACTGAGGATGCTGGAGGATATAGAATTGAAGGTTGGCTCTGCCCTTTGGTACTTATACGGAGGCTTTAACTTTTCACAAGGGTCAGTGAGGCAGTCTGCACTTTCTTCACATCTGAGTTCCTGTGACTTCACTCTTACAGAGTATCAAATAGCCTGGAATGAATGGCATTTTCTTGTTCCTCCAGGGGATTGCCAACCCTCCCTGGAGCCTCTGGTTGTTCTGGTAAGGAGGATTTAGACCAGCTGGGCACCACTGAATGTCTGAGGACTCAACAAATCTCCATCGCTGGTTGTTATGGATATTCAGTTGTGGTTAAAAAGCTGCCATTGACTGGGCTGAAACCTGCAGATCAGTCCATCAGTGAGTAGTGTTTGGGAGCCTTGGCTCAGCTTGACAAATATGTGGCAAGCTGTGGTGAGTGAAGTTGTTTGTTACATGTGAGAGTTGAAGTTTGCCAGCCCTCCTGTTTCCCCAAGAAGCTCGGGGCACTGAAGCCACTGGTTACTTGCACGCTTGACCACACTAGCTAATTATTAAGAATAACAACTGAAATTTGTATCATGCCTTCTATTTATAAATTACTTCCCCACATGTTACCTTATTTGAAGCTCATAACAACTTTGAGCAGAAGGTAATTACTACCGCTAATTTAAAGATGGGGAAAACAAGGCTCAGAATGTGTAAGAGATGTAACTAGAATCACAGAGCCAGTAAGAGGCCAGAGGGGAACTTGGTTTCCTGTCTTCCATGTCTTTGCTCTGCCTGTAGTTGCTTCTGCCCTGTTGCTAGGAATCTTTCAAAGTTTTGGCAGCCAGTGAACTCAGTAAGTTCCTGGAGATAGAGCAAGGAGATCCAAGGCAAAGAGAACTTGGAGGTTTCTTAGCACTGGTCAGCCTTGAGGTCAAATGCACTAACAAGTACACTAAATAGCTTTGCCATCCCAGGGCATCTTGTTCCTCGAGGAATTAAAACCCCATCACTTCCAACCAGAACCTGGATGAAGTGCATTTTTAGGTCTCCCAGTGCACCATATGAAGGGTCTAGCAAATTCTATTTTTATTTTATTATTTTATTCTATTATTATTTCTATTTTATTCTATATTTATTTATTTATAGAAGCCTAAATATTTATTTTTTTCAGATTTTACACAAAAGTCTATAAAGGAAGAAAAAAACTAAGAATAATTGAAACAATAATCAATACTTTTCCAGTAAAGTTTTTTCTATAATTCAAGCATATACTTTTTCATAGGTCAGTCTTCTAAAGGAAACAGTTTTTTTTAAAAGAAATGAAGTAATCTTTTAATATATGCTCATTAAAAATAGTGTATTGGTTAAGCAAATAATGGTACATCCACATGAGTCACTACAGAATTTTTAAACTTGATGGTGTTGAAAATATCTAATGAAACAGAAACATAACAATATATTGTTATGTTTAAATAGAAGCATATACAGCAGCATGAAGAAGGGCATGTGTGTGTGTGTATTGTAGGGAGAGAGGGAGAGGAGAGAGAGTGACAGGACTGGGAGGATAGATACAGAACCTTAGCAGTTGCTACCTCTGATTCAGGGATGTGCTAATTGGGTCATCTGGGAAGCAGACACTGTGACAAAGTTAGGAGTGCAAAAGGATTATAAGGAATTTGACAGATGGTGCTAGGAAAACTGGATATCCACATGCAAAAGAACCAAGTTAGACCCCCTACCTTATACTACCACACACTACAAAAGTTAGCTCAAAATGATCAAAGACCTAAATATAAGACTTAAAACTATAAAACTCTTAGAAGAAAAGAGGGGAAAAGTTTGATAACATTGGATTTTACAAAGATTTCTTGGATATGACACCAAAAGCACAGGCAACAAAAGTGAAAATAGGTAAATTGGACTCTCAAAATTAAAAACATCTGTGCATCAAAGGACACTCAACAGAGTAAAAAGATAACCTATGAAATGGGAGAAAATATTCACAGACTATATATTTGAAGAGAGGTTAATATCTAGAGTATGTAAACAACTACAACTCAACCAGACACACACACAAAACATATAATCCAACTTAAAAATGGACAAAGGACTTGAATAAACAGTTTTCTAAAGAAGATATACAAATGGTCAACAAACATGTGAAAAGATACTCAACATTACTAATCACTAGGTAAGTGCAAATCAAAATCACAAGATACTACCTCATACCCATTAGGATGGCTGCTATCAAAAAATAAAAAATAACAAGTGTTGATGAGAATCTGGAGAAAATACAGCACTTGAGCACTGTTGGTGGGAATGCAGAATGGTGCAGCCACTATGGAAAACAATATGGTGCTTCCTCAGAAAACTAAAAATATTTTTACCCTATGATTTGGCAATTCTGTTTCTGGGTATATATCCAAAAGAATTGAAAGCAGTGTCTCAAAGAGATATTTGCATACCCATGTCCATAGCAGTGTTATTTATAATAGCCAAAAGGTGGAAGCAACCCAAGTGTCCATGAACGAATGGATGAACAAAATGTAATTTATACGTACAATATAATGTTATTCAGCCTTAACAAAGGAATGAAATTCTGACACATCCTTGAACCTTGAGGACATTGTACTCAGTATTTGTCAAAAAGACAAATACTGCATGATTCTACTTACATGAGGTCATCTAGAGCAGTCAAGTTCATAGAAACAGAAAGTAGAATGGTGGTTGCCAGGGGCTCGAGGAGGGGAGGACGGGGAGTTGTTAAATGGGTACAGAGTTTCAATCTCAACAATGTGAATATACGTCATGCTGTTGAACTGTATACCTCAAAAGGGTTAATAAGGTAAATTTTATGTTGTGTGTATTATTTCACCACAATTGAAATAAAAAGATGGATTATTGGGGAGTAACACCTGTGTAAGAAAAGGGGAGGAAGGAATATTAAGTAGGAGAACCATCAGATTGTGTTGTAGGCAGTCTCTATCAGGCCAGTAGGAGCTCAGGAGCAAAGATAGCCCATTAGAAGGGGCTGCATTGGGCAGAAATGGTTAGTCCTTTGCATCACTTCCTTGACTTTGGTTACCATGAATTTGGCTACCATGGCCTTGCTCAGTCATTGTTTGGGGGTTGCCCTGAGATAAGCAGGACCTCAGCTTGGAAGCTGAGGCAGGTGCTGAAGGAGTTAACCTTTGGAGGTTGTCAGCCAGTCACATTCCTTGAAGCTGGACAACAATTCCCTTCTTTGAACATCATCTGAGTGACACGTCTCTATGACTGCCCCATGGGACTAAGAGTGAGTTTTATTTTCCTTTAGTTTGCATTTATATGTACTCCACATTTCTAACAATAAATGTGACTTTTTAGTCAGAAAAGAAATATAAGTTATTATAATATATGACAACTAATTTTAACTGTTGAGCAATTGGTTCCATATTAAATATCCATTTCAGATTGTTACATTCAGAGCCCTACCACGTAAACACATTCCATCATAATAAATCGAGTTATGAATCCACCTGTGAATCTGAAATAAAATGATTGTTCTGTCATATCAGTTCATACTGTAAATTGGATATTGGCATATGAAATGGGCATCAACCTTAGATATTGCCTATTTTTAAATAATTAATTAATTAATTTATTATTTATTTTTGCCTTGTTGTGTCTTCGTTGCTGCGTGCAGGCTTTCTCTAGTTGCGGAGAGCGGGGGCTACTCTTGGTTACGGCGCGTGGGCTTCTTATTGCGGTGGCTTCTCTTTGCTGTGGAGCACGGGCTCTGGATGCACAGGCTTCAGTAGTTGTGGTGCACGGGTCTAGTTGCTCTGCGGCATGTGGGATCTTCCCGGACCAGGGCTCGAACCTGTGTCCCCTGCATTGGCAGGCAGATTCTTAACCACTGCGCCACCAGGGAAGTCCCTAGATATTGCCTACTTTAATTGTATCCTGTATTTCTACCAGAGTGTAAAAGATGTTCAAACGGACCATTGGAAAGATATTAATCACAATACACAAACCTTGGAAAGCATCATTTTATTTCTGTTGGAACAGTGGGGTCCTCCTGGCAGGCTTAAGGCAGAGGTGGAGACTTTTAAAGCAGGCCAGGGTACCTGCAGGAGGACATTCAGGTATCAGCATACAGTAATGCTTGTAAAACATTTTCAGATCCTCACATGAAAGGAAACTCCTAAGGATAAGATGCAAGTGAAATCATCAGAATGACAGCTCTTTTAACTTTAAATAATTTATGGATTATATACCTACATCCTGGGTAGGCTTGTGTCAAGAGGTCTTCATTCACAAAAGAATAAAATTTTTCTAATTTCAATGAGGGGAAGGTGAACTAAGGGAGCAAGAAAATTATAGAAAGAATTATAGATCCAAAGACTGAGAGAAATGCAGGGATTTCGGCCTTTCTACATGTCAGGAATGATGGCACTGAGGTACTGAGAATTCGTCCATGCAAAATTACTTGAGTAAAAAATTTCTTTCTCCTACAAACTCACAAAATGGAGGCTCAATATATTGCCAGGAGATAGAAAACACTGAGTAATCACATATAATCAAAGTAAAGCTATTTCTGCTGTACACTTCTGAGACCTGGCTTTATGTCTAATTAAGCAACTGAAATGATTTATAGACTTTAACATTCACTTTAAAAGTGGGATTTGAAGGGCAAGTCTGTCTTTCTAGACTTTACCTGTTCAAATAGGAATCTTAAGTCACCAGTGGTGAAACTCAATAAAATCTCTAGTTAACAATGTGCCTAGGTTTGGATAAAGCTAAACCGATCGCATTACTAAAACTTGGCAAGATTTTCAAGTTTTCTTAACCTCCTGGCATCTTAGGAGGGCTTTTCTGTTTGTTCTGTTTTTGTTTTTTGCTTTGCATGCATTTAAGAAACTTCTATTGCATACTGACCCCATGCAGTTAAGTACTGTTCTACATGTTCATGATATAAGCAGTGAATAAAACCAAACAAAAATCCCTGTCTTCAGGGAGTTTCAATTCTAATGGGAGGAGGGGGAGCTAAGCAATAAATAAAATAAATAAGTTGGCATATTAGAGAATTACAAATGCCATGGAAAAGAGCAAAGTAGGGAAGAGGTACAGGGAAAGAGGGTGAGGAAAAGTGCAATTTTAAGTCAGAAGAACAGGGAGGGCCTCGCTGAGATGGTGACATTTGAGTGAAGACTTGAAAGAGGCTTGGGGATGAGTGATGTACATATTTGGAAAAGAGCGCCCAGGCAGAGGAAACAGGAAGTGCAAAGCATCAGAGCAGTCAGAGCCGGAGATGGATGATACAATCAAATTGGATATTTTGAGGAGAGTTGAAAAAAGTGATTATTTTTTAAAATGTGGGCCCTTTAGATTGCTTCCGTGTCTTGGCTACTGTAAATAGTGCTGCTATGAACATTGAAGTGCATGTATCTTTTCAAATTAGAGCTTTCATCTTTTTTGGATATATGCCCAGGAGTGGGACTGCTGGATCATATGGTAACTCTACTTTTAGTTTTTAAAGGACCCTCCATACTATCTTGTAATAAACTATAACAGGAAAGAATCAGAAAAAAGATATATATATATATATATATATATATATGTATATAACATTGAATCACTTTGCTGTACACCTGAAACTAACACCTAGAACTAACACTAAACTTTACACAATATTGTATAATCAACTACACTTCAATTAAAAAAAACTGGGCCGGCTGTAAGGAAATGATAAGGGACAGCGTGATTTCCCGAAGCTAGAGATGTGGGCACTGTAATCGTCACTAGTCCTGAGGGGATAACTGGGCAGTGGTTTGGGAACCTTGGAATAAGAGGTTTCGTGGAGAGTCTGCCTGATGGGAGCTGTGACCTTAGGTTGAGGGACGCACTGCCTGCACCAACACTGCAGGAAGGAAGCACCGCAAAGGAGAGAAAAGGAGACTCTAACCTCGCATTCGTCCTTCCTTCAGATCTTCTGCTGTGCTCTGCCCTGGCTGAATACACCTGGAAGCAGAGGGCCAGGGGGACTGTTGCAGTCGTTCATGGGGTTCATCCTTCCAGGGTACAGAGCAGGACTGAGAAGGGTGGGGAGAGCGTCTGGAGGGGCTTATACTGAAGACACTCAGCACAAGCTCTGAGGTGAGATCATGGCTGACATGAGGAATAGCAAGTATGTCCCTGTGATTACAGAGGAGTGATTGAATAGGAGTTCCAGGAAATGAGTCAGAGAAGCAGCAGACTAGAATTGGATAGCATTGTTGGGGCTTGTAATGTCCTTAGCTCTTACTACGAATGAAAACAGGGAACTGGTGGAGAGTTCTGTGTGAAAAGGTGATGAGGGCTGACATATCTTAAAATTCTCCCTCTGAATGCTGGGTTAACAATAGACTGTGGTGAGACAAGGATGGAATCATGAGACCAATGAGGATGCTGTTGCCTAATTCAGGCAAGAGAGATGGTAGTTTACAGGTGGATGCAATGGAGATTGTAAGAAATGGTGGGTTTCCAAATAAATTTAAAAGTGGAGCCAACAGGGTTTTCTGACAGACTGAATGGCATATGTGTGTGTGAGCAAAGGAGAGGAGTCAAGGAACCAAGGATGACTCCTAGTCGGAAGGACAGAGTTGCTGTTGATTGATTTGGGGAAGACTGGAAAGAGCATCATTTTGGGAGGAAAGCTCAGCAATCAGTTTTGGACATGTTGAGTTTAAGGTGTCTGTTGGGACTTGGTGAATAGACAGATGGCATTATGAGTCTTGGAGTAAGGTCTTACCAGGAAATAGAAGTTGTGTAGATGTTAATGTTAGATGGTCTTTAACTTCATTAAATGAGATGCGATCACCAAAAGAGTGAGTGTGGAGAGACATGAGAGGGGGACCCAAGACTGGGGCCTGAGCACTCCCACATTAAGGAGAAATCAACAAAGAAGACAGAAGGAGCTGCCAGCACAGCAGGGAGAAAAAAAAATAACAAGAAGAGGAGATGGTTTCCTGAAAACAAAGTGAAGAACATGTTTCCAGGGGGAGGGAGTAATCAACAGTGTCAGCTGCTGATGATAGATCAAGTATAATGAGGATTGAGACGAACCATGGGCTCGAGGAGCTTGGAGGTCATTAGTGTCCTTAGCATGTCCAGATTTCCTAGGGTAGTGGGGAGAGAAGCTGGTTAGAGTGGGTTTAATGAGAATAGGAATGGAAATATGTGCACTGGAAATAATTAGCATAGATTTCTCTTGAGTGTTTTGTATCAAAAAAGATACCACTCAAAGTGTTTTGGGACTTCCCTGGAGGCACAGTGGTTAAGAATCCGCCTGCCAATGCAGGGGACATGGGTTCCATCCCCAGCCCGGGAAGATCCTACATGCTGCAGAGCAGTTAAGCCCGTGTGCCACAACTACTGAGCCTGCGAGCTACGACTATGGAAGCCCACGCCCCTAGAGCTCAAGCTCTGCAACAAAGAGAAGCCACCTCAATGAGAAGCCCGTGCACCGCAACGAACAGTAGCCCCCACTCACCACAGCTAGAGAAAGCCCGCACGCAGCAACAAAGACCCAATGCAGCCAAAAATAAATAAAATAATTTATAAAAAAAAAAGAGGTGTTTTGCTGTAAAGATAAGTAGAAAAATAGGGCAGTAACTGGAGGTGGGTGGAGTTAAATGAATTTTTTTTTAACGAGGTAGGACAGCATGTTTTAGGGACATGGGGACCCTCTAGCGGAGAAGAAAAATCAAAGATTCAGGAGAGAGAAGAAATTGCTGGTGAATTGTCTTTGAGGAGGCAAAGGTGGGGGAAGCTACTGATCATATTGAGAGGTTGTCCTTAGATATGAGTGTGGACCGTTCATTCATAGCAGTGGTTTTCAAAATTGCCCTTTAGAATCACTTGGGGGTGCTTTTAAAACTCCTGTTGTCCACCTCTTATCCCCTAAAATTTGAAAACAGTCTCTGAGGGAGGACTTTTAGACACACTTTTAAAAAATGTTTCCCAGATGGCTCTCAAGCTTTTAGCATGTGTCAGAATCACTCCTAGGACTTGGTAGAATGCAGATTGCTGGGCTCCACCCCCAGAGTTTCTGATTCAATAGATCTGAGTCCATCTGAGAATTTGCATTTCTAATATCCCAGGTGATATTGTTGCTGCTGGGCTGGGGACCACTCTTTAAGGATCACTGATTATAGTAATAGGAGAAAATTATAGTGTATGGGGGCTAATGATGGTAGGTGGGTCAACTTGAGGAAGTTCTCTTCTGATGATTTAAAGATTCTCAGTGAAGTGAAAAGAGAGCTGATTATTTGGGAGTGTGATGAAAGGGTGGGACGGTGTCAAAGATTCAGGAGAGAGGAGAAGGTATCTCACAATCATTGAATAAATGTGAGTATGGGTGGTCTAAGGAAGTGTAGCATAATTTGGGGGCAGCAGCAGAACCCACTTGAAGTTGGAAGTCATGAATTAAAAATGAGACCAACCAACATGTTTTTTCCATTTTAACCTCGCCATGTTTAGTTGCAGAGATGCAAGTGTAGAGAAGGTAGAGAGATGAACTTGACCAGGGTTCAAGTTTTGCTAAAAATGTATTACAAAGTGAGAGAGGAGCAAGGGATTGAGTTGTTCACCAGGGAGGTTTTACAATGATTGAAGTGGAATTTAAGTTTTGGGTCAGGAGGAAAAGGAAGACACTAAGAGAATGAGTGGAAAGGGGGCAGGGTTAAAGGAATGACTGTTTATTGGAGCAGAAGGATTGTTGTATGTCAGAGAATATAATTTTTGAAATTGATATTAAGGAGGGGTTGCATTTATTTTCTATGACTTGGCCTGGGTTATGACCAGGGGAGTCTGTGGCTGAGAAAGATTAAGGAAGAGAGGAGTTTAATGAGCTGAGAGTCCAGGGTGTTGGGAACGTCATTCATATGAGTAATAAAATCACTAGGATTAAAGATAGAAGTAGTTTTGGAGAGGGAATGACAGTGAGCTGGACGCTAAAGTTTTTGAGATACAAGAGGAATTCGAAGCCGAGCTTTTAGGAAGGATAGACGGTGTAGACGTGAGAATCAAGAAAGACGTTTCCCAAGCTCTCCACTCAGAATCTGAGGCAGTGGGAGAAAGTAACCACCTCTTGAGAGGGTTTGGGGGGCAGCATGCCCTCGGGGAGATCCAGGTATCTGTTAGACTAGGAAGGGCAATAAAGCTCCTGCGGAGAGTTGAGGTGATTGGATGTTTTGAGGGTGTCTGGCTTGAGTTCCAGAGGGCACAGTGGAAGAGTTTCAGGGGAGAGTCAGGGATTGAAATGGACCCAGGGATATGGTGAGATCTGGGGGATTAGATTAGAGGAGATGAAAGGTCACCTAGGAGTTGGAGCTTCTTGGGTTGACTCGTATAATTAGTGGGATGGACCATAATTAGGTGAATCCTCATGGCCTCAAGGTTGATTCTTTGAATTTTGAGAGGTAGTAAGGAGTGGGGGCCTGGGACACCCCCTTCAGGGCTTCTGAATGACCTGTGGAGACCAGGGAGGGGTGGTCTCACTTTGAGGACATGAGGCTTTCTCGTCTCCTGAAGATGGAGTCTTGGGTGCATAGAGAGGAAATGTTTAACCCAGAGGGCACAGCCAAAATCATTTTAATTAAAGGAAGTGATCTTGTAAATGTTGCCAGATTCAGAAAATAACTCAAATGATTATATGGAGAATTAATATAACTTTTTGAAAAAGGACTCACTCCTTATTTCCAGTATACAAGACCCAAAGGATAAAATAAAAATGTAGAGAAATTCCCCGCATCTACCTCTCTCTGTTGGTTGATTTGGTTTCATTTTTCTAGCTTTTCCAGATTTTATCTCGATGTATCTTATCCAAATTGCCCACATAGTTGCTTTGACTTTGTACTATGCTTTATGAAAATGGCCATTAAGATTTCTTGGCAAAACCTTATCTGCAGGCAACCTCAGATATTTTGTTCTGGTATTTCTTTAAACCTTAATTTCTCTGGATTTGGTGGTGTCAAATTCAATCTAAATAGTATTTACTGAGTTTTGGTGTGCATGGTAATGGTTATGTCCTCTGGGAGATGCGGAAGAGCTCTCGGATGCTGGGTAACTTAAATGAACCTAAATATTGCTTTGCATTTCTCAGCATTTTTTTTCCTGCTGAACATTTCCAGATAATATCAAAAGTGCATTCTGAACTTGAATTTGTTTTATTATGGCCATTATGAAAATTAAACTTTCTAATTTAAGAAAAAGCCTGTGCATGTAGAAACCCCTGCCAACATTACACTGATTGTAGGGCAGAAATTATTTTATAGTTATAACTAGAAAATCTAGAATATATGAACGGGTTTCTCCTCTAGCTACTGCCACCAATCTCTGTTCTTTATAACCAAACTCTTGGAAAATGTTTCTACTACTTGTTAGCTACATTACCATTACCTTCTATACTCTCTCGCACCTACTCTGTGCAGATGTTGTCGCTAGCATTCACCAAGATCACTAATGCCCTCTGCGTTGACAAGGTCTTAGCCTCCATCTTTATCTCCATGGGATGAGTGTTTAGTCCTCACCTTGTTCTCTCACCAGTTTTGACTCAGTTGATCATTTTTTCCATCTTGATATATTTTCTTCTGTTGCCTTCCTGAATCCCACATTCTCCAGGTTTCCTGCTTCAACCCCTGGCTGTTCCTTATCAGAACCCTTTGCTGCTGCTCTTCCTCTTTCAAGTCCATAGGATGTTGAGGATGTAGTCTTTGGCCCGCGTCTTTTCTAATTAACACTCATTTCCTAGTTGCGCTCATGCAATCCTGAGGTTTTAAAAATTATCAATAGGATGGTGGTTTCCAAATCTTTATTTCTAGCTCAGAGTTCTCCCTGAACTCCAGAGTTAAGTGTTCGATTATTTGACATCTCCATTTAGATGTCTAATGAGTGTCTCAAACTTACCAATGCCCTCGAGCTGAAGCCTGATGTCTTCCTCTCTCCAGTTTTCCCTATTTCAATGAAAGACACCACCACTTACTTGGTTACTCAACCTCAACCATCACGCTTCTTTTCCTTATACCCCAAATATGCTAGTGAAGCCTTTGGCTCTACCTCCGAAATATGTCAAAAATCCAGCCATTCTTCATCATTATCACCCTTGTCAAAGCTTTCACCTGGACCGCCACCAAAAGCCCTCAGCTCATCTCTCACTCTTGTTCTCCTAGAGCCTAATTTGCATACAGAAAAGAAAGTGATCTTTTAGAAATGCCAATCAGATTATGCCGTTCTTATCTCAGAACGCTCCAAAACACTTTGCATCCCAGGGACTATAAAATACAAAGACAAGGGTCTACATTTTCAAGCCATTTTCTATCACGCTCCCCCTTTTCCATGCACCCTGGGCACACCGGTCTCCTTGCTGTTCCTTGAACATATTAAATATGTTTCTACCCACATTTTTGCCCTTGCTGTTTCCTTTGGCTACACGGCTTTCCCCCAAGATATACACAGGCTTGCTTTTATTTTATTCAGGTCTCTGTGCAAACGTCATCTATTCAGAGAGGACTTTCTGGACCACCTTATTTGAGTAGTCACGCCCCTCCACCCCATGCTTGCCATCTTTCTACTACACTTATTGTTCTTCTTTGAACTCTGTACTACCTGAAGTTATATTGTATATTTATTTGTTTATTTTTGTTCCTTCCAATGGAATGTAAGTTTCCCAGAGCCAGGGATCTTATTTTATTTCTCTTCTGTGCCTGAGGCATTTAGAACACTTTGAACCTAGGAAAAATTAAATTACTGCTGGCGAGGTGAGCCAAAGTTGCAGCTCCCTCCAGGGAGAGTTTTGATAATGGTAAACATTTGACAGATGGCCTGGAGTTATCTTGCTCTAACAGTTGTTAAGGTCTAAGTAACTATTTCTGATAAGGAAACAGAAAGAACATTTTGTATTTTTATGTTTTAAACCTTGTGGTAGTGAGCTAGGCCCATAATAAGTGCTCAACAAATTTTTTGTTGAATAAATGAACTAAGAAATGAAGGAATGAACACAAATATGTGTGTATGTACATGAGTTACACAGAGATCATTTTTAAAATTACTGGATCTTCAGATAATTTTTTATTTTGCAACAACTATGCCTATAATGTTAAAAATATTACTTAATGAGGCAAAATAATTTCACTTTGCTTTAAGTATTAAATTGATTGTCACATTCTTTCTCTATGACTTAGCTAGGTTTAAAGCAAAAGAACTTTCTATCATTGAAAGGAAAATTTGAGTGTATTTTAATTAACCAAAGATATGAACTCTTGCAAAAATATTTAAATTGTAGGTGGAGAACCATTTAAGGAAATTATCTGTGTTTTTCAAGCTTTTACATATCAACTCCTCATGACAGAAATTTCTGGAAAAACTACATATCCACAATAAAGACATATACAGATGATTTATTCAATTTTGGAGTATTGTATTTTTCCACTCTTGCATTTTTATCATACAAAGAAATTAGAGTTTTACTTCCTTGGACATGAAATTCTGTCCTCCCCTTTCTGTGGTGATTGTGTTAGACTCTTCTTTCTCTCTTTTGCATTTCACACAGAGCATAACAAGAACTGAGTGTAGAAAGAGCAGGAACTTGGAAAGGGTATGAGTCAAGTTGTCAGAAAATGTGGTTTCCAGTTCCTGTTTTACCCCTGAGTAGCCATGTGACCTTGGGCAAAGCACTAACCTGTCTATGTCTCCAACAAGAGGGTAGTTTTGTTGGCTTTTACGATGGTTTTTCACTCTACAACAGGGTCCCCAACCCGTGGACCGTGGATCAGTACCGGTCCGTGACCTGTTAGGGACTGGGCCGCACAGGAAGAGGTGAGCGGCGGGTGAGTGGGAGAAGCTTCATCTGCCACTCCCCATAACTTGCATTACTGCTTGAATCATCCCCCCAACCCCGACCCCGGTCCGTGGAAAAATTGTCTTCCATGAAACCGGTCCCTGGTGCCAAAAATGTTGGGGACCGCTGCTCTACAAGTTTCTGGATTTATAAAGTTCACACCAGTTTATTCCAGGGCTAGATTTCTTTCCACTGAGGTATACTCCTCTTCAACACTGCACCGCACCGATGAGACCAAAGTAAAGGGTTTTGAAATCATTTGGAATCCTAAATGTGGGCTACTGTTTTCATTACCTCGAGTCTAACTGTATTCATACGCTTGTATTTAAAAGAGTGAGTTCTTCATCAGGAAGTCACTTGGGTTATGTAAGGTATAAGCAGCATTCAGTAAGAGTTGGATACTTTCCTGCATGAGGATGAATGGGACAAATGGTGTCTTTTAAAATATATATATATATATTCCTTATGAAACATTTGGAAATTGTATCTTTTTTTAAAATAAATTAATTTATTTATTCATTCATTTTTGGCTGTGTTGGGTCTTCATTTCTATGCGTGGGCTTTCTCTAGTCGCGGCAAGCGAGGGCTACTCTCTAGTTGCAGTGCTCGGGCTTTTCACTGCGGTGGCTTCTCTTGCAGTGGACATGGGCTCTAGGGCTTGTGGGCTTCAGTAGTTGTGGTTCATGGGCTCTAGAGCCCAGGCTCAGTAGTTATGGCACATGGGCTTAGTTGCACTGCGGCATGTGGGATCTTTCCGGACCAGGACTTGAACCTGTGTCCCTTGCATTGGCAGGCGGATTCTTAACCACTACGCCACCAGGGAATTCCCACAAATGGCGTCTTTTTGCTAAGTTTAATGTGCTGGATTTAATATAGCTGGGAAAAAGGCAGGACAAAATGAGGGTTTGTCCTTAAAACACACTATTGTACTGAGAGAAGAGCGTTCTTCTATAATATGAGAGGGTTAAGAGAAGAGTTCTCTTCTATAATATGCATTTCAGATGTCAAAATTTTCCCTGAGGAAACTCAGGATGTGAAAACACAGGATACTCATCCCAGATAACTGAGATGCCTATCAAAGGCATGATTTCAGTGAGCCCAGACTCTTGCATCTTTCCATACATAGAAAAGCGCTAAATTCCTTAACTTGACATATCTGGTTTTCTTTTTCTTTTTTTTTTTTTTTCCTGCAGTACGCGGGCCTCTCACTGTTGTGGCCTCTCCTATTGCGGAGTACAGGCTCCGGACGTGCAGGCTCAGCGGCCATGGCCCACGGGCCCAGCCGCTCCACGGCATGTGGGATCTTCCTGGACCAGGGCACGAACCCGTGTCCCCTGCATCGGCAGGCGGACTCTCAGCCACTGCACCACCAGGGAAGCCCTCTGGTTTTCTTTAATTAACAATAATCTTTTGATGTTCGGACTACCTGCCCTTTGTTGCAAAACTCCTATATATCCTGGCTCTCCCCTTCACCTCCTCATAACACTTCTCTCAGGGTTACTTGAGATGCTGCCTCCTGGGCTTGAAGTCCTAAAAACTTCCGCCTAATAAAACATAACTCTCAACAACAACAACAAAAAATTTCATAGATGTCAAGCTTTTCTAAAATTGACTTTATTGACGTATGATTTATATACAATATAATGCACACATTTTAAGTGTACAGTTCTATGACTTATGACAAATACATAAGCCATGTGCTGTGGGTTAAATTGTGCCCTCCCCCCAAAAAATGTTATGTTGGAATCTTAACCCTCAGTACCTCAGAATGTGACCTTATTTGGAGACAGTGTCTTACAGAGGTAATCAAGTTAAACTGTAGTAATTAAGTAGGCCCTAATCCAATATAATTGGTAACCTTATAAAAAGGGGAAATTTGGACACAGAGGCATGCATGCAGGGATTATGCCATGTGAAGTTTGCACTTATGCTTCCACAAGCCGAGCAACTACCAGAAGGTAGGAGAGAGACCTGAATCAGATCCCTTTTTTGCCTTCAGAAGGAACAGGGACCAGCTGACATCTTAATCTTAGACTTCTAGCTTCCAGAATGGTGAGTCTATCAATGTTTCTTGTTTAAGTCACTCAGTTTGTGATTCTTCATGATGGCAGCCCTAGGAAACTGATATACCTTGTAGCCATCACTCCAAATAAGATAGAGAATATTATCATCACCCGTGAAAGTTCCCTGGTGTCTTCCTGCAGTCAGTCTCCACCCTTCCTCCCAACTCCAGACAGAACACTGATCTGATTTCTATCACTGTAGACTTATTAGACTTTTCTTAAACTTCATATAAATAGGATCATGCAGCATGTTCTCTTTTGTGTCTAGTTTCTTTCACTCAACATACTATTTTTGAGATTTACCCACTTTTTTGCCTGTGTCGTTCATTTTTATTGTCTGTGCTCTCTACTCTCCTTTCCCCAATTTGTTGCGACTCAACTGATCGTAAATCCATGAGTCTATTTCTGGACTTTCGATTCTGCTCCTCAACTGTTTTGGAACAGTATTTCATATGCTCTGCTACTCCAAGAGTAGTATGAGAATAAATAATTAGTATGTTATCCAAATAAATTACGACTGAAACCCAACTCCAATCCTAAAAGACCCGAAATGGTTTGACCCAATAAGTCGGTCAAACACAAAAAATTAATATTACCAACATATCTCTTTGCAGATATAGCAAAAGATGCCATCAAAAGGCCTATTCAATGGTACCATTTTGCCTACCTATCATTTTGTTTGAGATCCAAATACTCAAAAATATTGACGTACATCTCAGTTCTGGGGTGCTCCTTCCTTTTCTTTCATCTTTCTCCATTCCTGTGCTCTATCAAAATTTTTCTGCACAATAAGCCCTGCCGTGCCTGGGTGCTGAAAGTGATCCATTGAACATGTATATCATGAAGCTTACCCTTATTTTTTATCCCCTTCCAGTCGATGATAATGACTTTTATCTCCAAAAATGTCTATAAAAATTCCTTAACGTTTAGGTGAAACTAGACCTTGGTATTATATTTTGATTTTACATTCTCCAACAAACTATGCTCATTATAACCATGTCATTCTTTAACCTTTTCCCCATACACGTGTACACCTGTGGCTTTTTCATTTGGAATGTCCTTTTCCTTGCTATTTACAGGACCTTAGATGGATTTCTGTTTCTTCTGCAAAGCATTCCTTAATAGTCACAGTTGACAGTGACCATTCACTCGGTCTACTGCACCAAACACAGAAGAATACACGATGGACACTCTGTAAATATTTGTCAAAAGAATAAAAAGAAATCTGCAACCACATCAGTTAAAATTTAGATTTGTAATGTTTTTCTCCTCAGGTCTAAGTTCTATGGGAAAAACAGTGATTTCCTGAAAAGAAGGACCTTTTCAATGAAAGGCTAATTTCAAAAGATATGATTGTTCTAAAATGATTTTTTATGAGCCTTCATTTAAAAGAAAATCACACCATGGTGATAATTTATAAATAGCCCACTCTGATGGAAGAGAAGAATACATGGTGAAAAAGTGTTAAGGCAGGTTTACTAGATGTTTGATCTGGGGTCAGGCTCTGGAGACTTGATGTCAGACTATAAGCAATAGGGAACCATTAGAGGTCTCTAAACAGAGAAGCTTGATGACAGTTAGAGGATGGACTGGAGATTAAAAGGCAGAAAGAAGGAACCAGTTAAAAGAGTATTATAAGATCTCTGATCACAAGGATATAGAATAGAGAAATGGCAATAAAAGAGGGAGGAGCTAGAATAGAAATATATTGAAAAAATAGGTTTAGTGACCAGTTGGATGTGGAGGATACAGGAGAGGAGGGATTCCAGGATATCTTAGTCTCTTCAGACTGCTATAACAAAATACCATCGACTGAGTGGCTTATAAATAAGAGAAATTAATTTCTCATGGTTCTGGAGGCTGGAAGTCCAAGATCAAGGTGCTCTCATATTCAGTGTCTATTAAGTGCCTGATTCCTTAACAGGCACCTTCTCACTGTGTCCTCACATGGCAGAAGGGGCAAGGGGTCTTTCCATGGCTTCTTTTATAAGGACACTACTCCCATTCATGAGGGTTATAACCTCATGAACTAATCACCTCCTACACGCCCCACCTCCAAATACCATCACATTGGGGATTAGGTTCCAACATGTGAATGTTGGCAGAGACATAAATATTCAGTTCATAGCACAGGGCAACTTTGAATTCTAAATTAAATTATTGCTAATATTTCCAACTCTCCAATTTCTCTCTATTTCACTTTCTTCTGTCCCCTTTCCTTTTCTTAGAGGGTAAAGGAAGTTAAAAAGCCAGACTAGTGGCTGCAGAAATTGTCTCCATCAGATGAAGACTCTGACAAATAAGAGACATTGTCACTGTATTATGTAGACATTTTAAAACAAAGTTTATTTTAACAATGTTTCTGTGTATAATCAAGTGACTTTAAATTCTATACACGAGGACAAGAAGACTTACTTGGCTGAAAATCAGGAAAGTGACACCATTTTGGAGGGAGAACAAAGTAAGATGTATGAGGGAAGGACAGGAAGGAAAACATAGAGGAAGGGCTCTTGGTAATGTCTTAGTGCTATTGAGCTGATGCTAATCCTCTGTCGATGATGAGTAAGCAGACGTTATCTAACAATTCTTCTTAATAAATAGCATTTCTATTTTTTTTGAATTTTATTTTATTTGCTTTTTATACAGCAGTTTCTTAGTAGTTATCTATTTTATACATATTAGTGTATATATGTCAATCCCAATCTCCCAGTTCATCCCACAATAAATAGCATTTCTGATAAACCGGATGCTCCAAATTCCTTCTGGCTTCTCTGTACTTTATCTTATTTGAAGACAATTAGAAAGTTGTTCAGTCAAAAAGTAGAATATACCCTGTCTGTTCAGGTAGAGAAATAAAAAAAGAAATAAGGAAGAAAGGAAATGAAATAGAAATAAAAAAAATGCCTCTCCTATTATCTCTATATGGCCATAATTGTAGTGTACATTTGTAGTACCTTACCCTCTTCACATTCCACTTTGAAAGCAGCATCATCACCCTCATTTTACAGATAAAGCAGTTGAGTTCCTGAACATTTAGGTAATGAATGTCTAAGATTTTATAATTTATGAGTGGCATATTCTTATCTTGACCTTTGGTTTCTTAACTATTGATTCAGGGTTTCTTATTCCAATGTAGATTTTTTTTTGGCGGGGGGGCAAGGGTGATGGGTGGGTAGGTAATTGGAGGATTAGTAGAGAAACACACTGTCTCTTTCTAAGCCAATTGCCTGTCCTATACTCCATCTCACACACCCAAAATCCAATGGCAGTGGTGAGTGCTATTGAGCAAAGTGAGTTTGGCCAATTTCATCACTCTCAGATTCTGTATAAATTTTCAGTAGGTGCAGGTCATTGTAATCACTTTCTTCCTCCATGGTCCCTGACTATACAAGTCTTGGATGTGCATTAGTTGACTACTTAAATATCTGGTTGGTCACGTGTTTTCACACACTGATTCTTCTGGCATTTGGAAAGCAATGATTACAGTGAAGAAAAGCTGGAACAAGAACTTAACAAGGTGTGCCTTTTGTCAAGAGTTTTAACAATGAAGTCATAATGGGCAAGCCAACCCACTGATTCCCATCTCCATGGTTTCCCACCTGTTGCATTCATGAGTCACCTCTATGACACGTCTTTTGGTCTCAGTCTGGCTTTGTCTTGTCCAGACAGAACTAGGCTTTGCCCTGATTCAGCTGCTGCTGCTCTGACTTGGTTAGTTCCATTTGTCTCTTCCTTCTGCTCTGCTGCCCTTTTCCAGAGTTGCTGCCAACTTGCCTCTCCAGCAGTTTCCAGCTCCAGTGGCTCTTGGCCTCCTGCCCCATGATCGCTCACTTCCCTGTTGCTACTTAATTTGTTCTTGTGTCTGTTTTCTGTTCTACCCCAGATTTCCCAAGCTGTATGACGTTCCCTACCTGCAGGTAGTATGCACAGGTCTTCTGCGCTATTTAACGTCAGATTTGTCCCTTTTCTGAGGCACTTGAATCCCATCCTCTGAAACTACTCTTGGGGAAAGGGCCAGTGAACAATACTTACTATCATGCTTTTCCTCTCCTTCCCACATCTGACTGGGCCTTTTGTGGGGTCCATGTCTCAGCTTAGAGTGAGGATCTTACTTTCCCAAAGGTTGGAAGATGGCCACCACCTTAACCGTAGGGTGGGAGTGGTGGGGGGAGGGGCCTTAATTTCTCACTCAGCTTGTGCTCATTATTCCTGGGTCTTGCCACTAAGGACTGAAGAGCTCCCACAGGAAGAGTGAATTAGACTCAGACAATACTCCTGGTTGGCTTATTGATTGACAGCTGACAGCAGATCTGATTCCTCCCCAGTATCCTCTGAAGACATCATTTAAAGCTGAAGATCCTGATTTCTTTCTGAGGAACACTCTTCTGTGTTGAAATAATATAATCCACGTATATTAAAAAGATTGCATGAAATTCTAGTTGGCCATCAATTATTTGAAGAGACTGAGATGGGTTAGCATGCTCATTCTCCTACTGACTTCATCCATTCTGTAGCTGTGCTCCAGCGAACCTGAGACAGAGTTGGTACCAGTGTGGGCAAGGAGCAGAGCCTCAAGCATTAGCATCACCTGTCCCTTCAACAGTAAATTCAAGCTGAAGGAGTCGAATATGAGAAATTCGACTCATTTAGAATAACAGGGCCATATCCCATTGTGGGTGAGCTTGGCCATGATTTGGACTGGAACCCCCATACCTCATACTGGAACCTCCAACAACGCAAGCTAGTGGGAGAACAGGGAAGCTAGGATTGAGAGGAACCAAGGATGGTTGCAAAGATGGCCGTTGGCACAAATTATGGTGCTCATAGGGATATGGCCATCTAGCTAGATTTGGGCTGGCCTAGATTCTCTTTCAGGAGTGTTTGGGTGGTTTGGGATAGTGATAGGGCAGCCCAGTCTGGGAGTTTTTGCGTAGAAATGAAAGGAGTAGAAGTGAGATTCACGTCTATTACTACCAGGTGGAAAGTTGAATTGTTCAAATTTCAAGGTTCAGACGTTCATCAAGGAATACAAATGGCAGGTACAGCTCCCACATGGGAGTGGGAGAAGGGCATGGCAAGTTGTCAAGGCCATAGATGAGAGGTCAGGCTGTTATAGCAGGATTTCCCACCAATACAGGACCAAGTTCTCAGTGGGCAAGCAGCTGGCCAAGGTTCTCCCAGGCTCATTAAATGGCAGCTGATAAATAGAACCAAGACAATTCTAGATTATAGTTCCTTATAGAAGGTCTTTCTTGGTTGAGATTGAATCAGTAACTGGCTGGGACTGAATCTGACAATTGAAGGAACTAATCCCTGGAGGAGAAGGGAGCTATGGAGGTGGTGGAAGGGAGTGACTAGTATAGTGTTGTGGTGATGTAGGGTGATGAGCCGGTGACCAAGGGGAGTCCTGGGACACAGCCCTCTGAATTGTAAAACTGAGACAGTCCTGTTTTAACTGCTGGTCACCCTATGAAGAAATGTATTTGATAGTCTTGGTCAAATGCCTCCTCAAGAGTTGCTTAGGGTTAAATATGAAAAAAAAAATCTTTATACAAAATGTTTAATGTGGTAATTTTATAAAATGTGGTGATTTTTAAAGTAATTTTGGTAAGAAACTAATATTCACTTTGACAAATTTCATAATAGAATCTTAGAATTTCAAAATTGAATGGAAATTAGATGTCATTTAGTCTCTCATTGTGTGAGTGATAAAACTGAGAGCAAGGGAGGTTAGAATAACTCAAGTCTGTATAGTTCCTTAAGAGTATACATTTTTCTTGAGTCCAAATTCTTTGCTTGGCCTCATCAATTTTTTTCTGCATCACCTAAAGAGTCTTTCTTTTTCCTCTTGTCAAGAGCCTTTAAGAAAGATCTGAAGAGTTCTCATTAAAAGGAAAATAACACTTTTCTCCTCTTTTTTATGTCTGTATAAGATGATGGATGTTAACTAAATTACTTGTGGAAATCATTTCACAATATATGAAGGTCAAATCATTACGCTGTATACTTTAAACTTACACAGTGCTGTATAAAACTGGACCAAAAAAAAAAAAAAGAAAAAAAGAGCCTGAGGGGACCTTCAAGATGGCGGAGGAGTAAAACCTGGAGATCACCTTCCGCCCCACAAATACATCAAAAATACATCTACATGTGGAACAACTCCTACAGAACACCTACTGAATGCTGGCAAAAGACCTCAGACTTCCCAAAAGGCAAGAAACTCCCCACGTACCTGGGTAGGGCAAAAGAAAAAACAGAGACAAAAGGATAGGGACGGGACCTGCAGCAGTGGAAGGGAACTGTGAAGGAGGAAAGGTTTCCCACACACTAGGAAGCCCCTTCGCGGGAGGAGGCTGCGGGTGGTGGAGGGGGGAAGCTTCGGAGCCGCGGAGGAGAGCGCAGCAACAGGGGTGCAGAGGCAAAGCGGAGAGATTCCCACACAGAGGATCGGGGCCGACCAGCACTCACCAACCTGAGAGGCTTGTCTGCTCACCCGATGGGATGGGTGGGGGCCTTGCATCCCTGCAGTAGGAAAAGAAATCGAGTCCTGCACAGCCACCAAAGTTTCAACCCCATAAACTGTTACGAGAGAATTCCATACTTGCCGATTGAGTGAAAATGACAAATAACTTTTCAAGCTTCGAAGTTTAGAGGACAGGTCGATTCCAACTGGAGGGTCAGCCTGTCATTTCTCATTCGATATATTGTCGGGCATCATGTCGAACATGCCCAGAGTAGCTCCGGGGTCGGGGGTGGGGGTTGTCTGCTACTGAGAGTCACAAACAGAAGGATGTTTTTTGAACAAGTTCATGGATAAGATGTGTTCATACTTTAAAGGTGCTTCAGGTGAGTTTGGGAGAAAAAAAAAGTCCAGATTCTTCATTCCTTAAAATGTACACTAGAAGACTAGCCTTGAAGTATCTCCTTGGTATTTCACCTGGGCCTGTTCAAGGTTGGATTGAGAATAAATTCCATCTGGGTTAAAGTTGAAAATATAAATTTATATTTTTGCTCTCAAACCTATAAAATTACCAAATGACAGGTTAAATAAATATCATCACCAACGATTTTGTTTTTGTTTACATGATATCATTGATTTAATTTGGGTTGAATTGGCTAATTTATTTGCCCAAGCAATGCCTTGACTACTTTGGAATTTAAAAGACACTATTTTTGTAACAAAACAAAACAAAATAAAACCAAAAAATCACTTATTGTTCCCAGGAAAGCTATGGAGTGAAGAAAGAAAACGTTTGTTACCAGGGGTCCAGAAACTACATATGTGAGACTAAAAATGTATTCTTCCATAATAACCTCAGTTATAGGAAGGGAAACTAATGTTTCAAAACTGAATGGTTCATCCTCAGAATTCTAGGGAATATTTTTCTGAACTACCCTAGAAGCTGACTTTAGTATTTAAAATCTCTAGGTAGTTCTAAAATGTCCCTTGATGAGGAGCAGATAATCTCTCATAGGGAGTTTTCTTTTTTTTTTTAATTTGGTTAATGTCACCTTTATCATGCTTTTACACAAGCACCAAGTTCAATGTTATATAAGTAGTAATAACCAGAGTTTCAGGCTTCAGTAAATATAAGGCCTAATAAATACAAACTAAGTGAGGTTCATTGCTTTTGCTACTTAATAAGTGTTTAGCTTAAAACAGTCACCTTTTTTTTCCTGATATAAGACCTTGCATGTATTTGTTGATGACAAGTAAAAGTTAGCTTCATGAGAAGATCAAATTTAGATGGTTAATAAGCCCACACTGGAACAGGGAGATTGCTTTCTCAGACAGAGTAAGAGTTTTTCTTATAATATATTGTTTTTAATAAAGAATCATCCCCTACATTAACTATTCCAATATTCATTACAAAGGAAAACATAATAAAACTTATCTTGTCAGATTAAGAAGCTCCTGAATCAACCTTTGGAAGACAGAGTGGTGCTTCTGAATAAACAGATTATATTATGTAGGGCAATGCCAGCAGGCAAACTTAATTATGCTTTCTCCTAGCATGTGATAGTATTTCCCATGAATTATTGTGAGCAAACACTTGGGACTGCAACCAATAGTGTAATTTTTAAGGTAGTCATATGGCGTGGTAGTTCTTTTGCTTTGCTGTTGTGCTTAATGCCTAGTTTAATCATAGTTTTATCATTTTCCTTAGTTTGATCCAACTCACATTTGATTTTGTAAAATTATCAAGAATAAATTCCTAGCTAATCAGTAAAGCACAGAAAGAAAGTTGGGGAAACACAGCTTATGGTTTGGCCTGTGCAAATGAGAAGCACCCTCTTTGTGTAGACAGATAGAGGTTTGGAACTTGTATATATTTTCTTGTGTTGTCTCTCTGTGTGAGGTAGGCAAGCCAGATCCATCTCCTAGCCTCAGGTTTCCCATGTATAAAAATGGAAAAATTGTAGTTAGGAAGAAGTTTATCTAAGGTAATATAAAATATTATAACAATGTTTTATGCATAAAAATATTCCTGAAAGTTTTCATTGTAAATCTAGATTATGTGAATAGAAAACTGATTATTTGAAATTTCATTGATTAACCTTCCTATAAAACAGATTTTCATATCTCATGCTTGTTTAAAACATAGCAGAGACCAACAATAAAGCAAGCCACTGTGTTTATAATAGAAGTAATGAAAGTATACAGAGTTTCCATATTTTAGGATAAGAAAATCTGTTTTGTAGCCAAAGTTTGATATGACACTAGAAGCAGGTGGGGCTATTTTGAGAAGAAGTCTACCAAAATCAAGGAATTCTTCCTCTGAAATGATCGCACAGAATTTATCTGGGTTCACCTGATTGTGCTTCCAGACCAAGGCTTCTACTAAAATATCACAGAAAAGTAAAATGCCTTTGTCAGTTAGCTTAGTAGTCTGATGTGTGAGACACACCTTTCCACTACTTTTGATACGTAATCAATGTGAAGTCACCAGAAATATCTTCTAACCAAGTTTCATTCCAACATTTCTGACATTTACTGTTTAAAATATGACCAAAATAATATGATGATTGCTTTCTGAACTACAAATGCCATTTCCTCTATAAAAAGCCCCCTTTATGGGCAGATAATCTGTGACAAGCTTGATTTTTCTAGGTAATTTCTCAACCTGACAACCTTGCCATATCTAATCTGTTTTTTTCCCCAATGTATAGGACTGGAATCAATCTGAATAATTAGGTCTTCTCACATCAAATAAGATGTTCTAACTCTTTTTTAAAAATACATGTATTTATTTATTTATTTTTGGCTGCACTGGGTCTTTGTTGCTTTGTGCGGGCTTTCTCTAGTTGTGGCGAGTGGGGGCTACTCTTCGTTGTGGTGTGCGGGCTTCTCCTTGCGGTGGCTTCTCTTGTTGCGGAGCACGGACTCTAGGCGCACGGGCTTCAGTAGTTGTGGATGCGGGCTCAGTAGTTGCGGTGCATGGGCTTAGTTGTTACGCGGCATGTGGGATCTTCCCGGACCAGGGCTCGAACCTGTGTCCCCTGAATTGGCAGGAGGATTCTTAACCACTGTGCCACCAGGGAAGTCCCAGAGTTTCTAACTTTAATGAAGGATAATTTCATTTATTTAAATTTTAATTTTATTTAATTCTTAAATAAGCAGTATATTCACATGGTTCAAAATTCTAAAGGCATAAGAGAATAATCATTGAAAATTCTCTCTTCACCCTTGTCCTTCAGCCACCCAGTTTCATTTTCTGGAAACAAGAATGACACTAGTTCTTTGGGTATTCTTCCAGAGAGATTCTATGCTGAATATACAAGAATATACATCTATAGATATACATATACTGTATGCTGGGAACCCTCTAATGAGCTGTGTAGCATGTGACTCAAGAGTTGCCTGATTTCCCATGTGGTGTTAACACCCTCCTACTTCTACATTGTGCACACATCAGAATCGCTGAGTGGGTTTCCCGAAGGTGTCCCAGGCAGTAGCAGCAGAGAAGCCCTAGGGCAGAAAGTGATAAGTGGGTGGCACACCTGAGGAGAGGGGCTCGGAGGCTACCTGAGGTCGTCCCTGAGCAACAGCTTGCAGTAAAACAGTTGAACCAAGAAGACAGGGGAAAAGGCACTAAAGATATCCAACACACAGACCATTTCTGTATGAGTATGCACAGCCCGTCACACTTAAAGAGAGGTCAAGAAACAGGTGATACTGAGATTCTAGCATGGATTCAATTTTAATATATTCCTGTAATTCTAGAAAGAGACTCATCTGGAGAATTTCACTCCATGGCCTACTAGGCTTTCCTCGTAGGCTTGTGTGTGGCAAAATATACACAACATAAAATTTAACATTTTTTAAAAAAAATTCAAGACACACACACACATACACACATATAATCACAGGTCATTAGTGAATAATTGGTGCAGATCTATTTTAGAAATTCAGAAGATCTATTTCTGTGGACCAGTAAACAGTGGTAGTAACACAAGAGATCCCAAGAATGAGATTTCCTGAGAAAGAAGAAAAAAAGACACATAAGTTCTTGTTATTTCTTTTTTGTTAAATTGAAGTATAGTTGATTTACAATGTTGTGTTAGTTTCAGTTGTACAGCAAAGTGATTCAGTTACACATACATATGTATCTACTTTTTTTTAGATTCTTTTCCCTTATAGGCTATTAAAAAATATTGAGTATTGTTCCCTGTGCTATACAGTAGGTCCTTGTTGTTTATCTGTTATATACATAGTACTGTGAATATGTTTATCCCAAACTCCTAATTTATGCCCCCCCTTCCCCCTTTGGTAACCCTAAATTAGTTTTCTACATTTTCTGTTTACCATATTAACCGTTTTTAAGTGTACAATTCAATAGCATTAAGTACATTCATATTGTTGTGCAACCTCATAAGCTTTTGTAGAAGAAATGCACGGTAGAAATTTTCAAATGTTTGCTTATGTTGAAAGTTGCCGTTTCATGCCTGACTTTTCACTTAGACCCCTGCTGTATCAAAAGATTTTGAAGTCTTTCTGTGAATTTGCCTTCTGCAGGTCCATAGAATGAAAATCACTAAAAGGTGGTGTCATGTCTGGATTTCTAGAACTCCAGAAATGGCTGAAAATTTCCAGGAGCAAAAATAATTGGAAATGGCCATTATTTTACTCATTGTTTTGAGAAGTGCCAAATTTTGAAGTATCAAACAACCCATTCAAAGAATATTATTAGAAAACTTCATTATAACTTTTATATTCAATGCTTGAGGCAGTGTTTCTCGACTTTGGCACTATTGACATTTCGGGTCAGATAATTGTTTGTTATGAGGCTATAGGATGGTTAGCAGTGTTCCTGGCCTCTACCTGCTAAATGCTGGTAGCCCCCTCCCCCAGTTGTGACAACCAAAAATGTCCCCAGAAATCGCCAAATGTCCTGGTGGGCGGGGGATGGAAAAAATGCCCACATTTTAGAACCACTGGCTTAAGGGAGTACATGTAGGGAAATCCTGATTTAGGGCATCATTTCTAGAGCTAATCTCAATGCCAGTTGCATGAATCAAAGATACAGAGGGCTGCAGCATGGGTAAAATATGGAAATAATTAATACCAGTTGCTAAATAGGTGCTTTTCTGAGTCCTCCAAATTCTCCCACTCTGCACTTTTTCCTCCACAGGACACATTTCCCACCTCCCCACTATGCAGAAACTCAAGGATTAAAACTGGCGTAACCAGAGGACTCCAGGATCAGCCTTATCTATTATTAAATTGTATTATCTATGATTATTTATTAATTTTTATTACTTATATTTATTTTATTGGCACCCTTTTCATATAAATTAGAAGAAACTAGACTGATCACAACTCTCTATTCACAGTTGAGTCCTTGAACAGAAAGTCAGTTTACTCCCTTTATTTTGTTGTCTTGACAGACAAATACTGTATGTTTCCCTGTTCTACACATCATCCCTCCTCAAAAATGATTGATCTCTCTTTATCACTGAATGCATGTTAAACCATATTCTGGCTGAAGTTTCATTTTAAGATGGGCTTGAATACCCAGAGAGAAATTGCTACACAAACTTACAATGTGAAAATCGCTCCAGCTGAGAAGATAACAAAAGCTTTGTCAACTTGCTCATAATAGAGTCAATGATAGTGCTTGGAATTCATCTTCACGCTACCATCAATAAGTCATTTATTGACAAGCCTCTCGTGCTGCACCACAGATTTAGAGACACTGACAAACATATTTATTCAGTAGTTACCATGGATCTCAGCCTACACTCTTATTTGCAGGATTATTGAGCATTTAACTATTGTCTTGTGTTTTCCTTGGCTTTCAGAGAATTCTGTTTTGTTTGAATCTGAAAATATCCACTTCTGCTTCTGCCTTACATTAAGGATTATTGACCAATTTTCTGAAACTCCAAAAATTAAAAATTATTGACCAATTTTCTGAAACTCCATATATTAAAACTCCTTAAAATATGTGAAAACAAATTTTTATATTAATTTGTATCTAGTTAGAATTTTAAATTACTATTGTTTCCTGATTATAAAAATCAGTGGGCTATTCATCCTGAAAGTAAAAACAAACAAAGAAAAGAAAGAAAAAAATAGTACTACCCTTTCATCTAACAATCCAAAGATAACAATTTTTCATTTTTTTGTATATATTCTTCTGTACTTTATGTACATATAGTATTTTTGTTAAAAGCAGAATGGCAGCACACTCTAAATCTTCCTTTTTTGGCCTAATACAATGTAGACATAAAATAGCTTTACATGATTCACTTGTGGTAGTTGTAGAGTATTTCCTGTGTGAATGATCATCATGCATTTAGCCTTGATTCATAATTATATTGATATTATTTTATATTTATAGTCAACATTGCTATTATGATTCTCATGTATACATCCTTTGTGTATTTGTCCAATTATTTCTTTTCGATCATTTCCTCAGAGTGAAAACATGAAATCAAAAGATATGACGTGGGGCTTCCCTGGTGGCGCAGTGGTTGAGAGTCTGCCTGCCGATGCAGGGGACATGGGTTCGTGCCCCAGTCCGGGAGGATCCCACGGCTGGGCCCGTGAGCCATGGCCGCTGAGCCTGCGCGTCTGGAGCCTGTGCTCCGCAACGGGAGAGGCCACAACAGTGAGAGTCCCGCGTAAAAAAAAAAACAACATATGATGTGGATAGACCTAGAGAGTGTCATACAGAGTGAAGTCAGAAAGAGTAAAACAAATATCATATATTAACGCTTATATGTGGAATCTAGAAAAATGGTATAGATGATCTTATTTGCAAAGCAGAAATAGAGACACAGATGTAGAGAACAAATGTATGGATACAAAGGGGGAAAGGGGTGGGGTGGGAGGAATTGGGAGATTGGGATTGACACATATACACTATTGATACTGAGTATAAAATAGACAACTCATGAGGGCGTACTGTATAGCACAGGGAACTCTACTTGATGCACTGTGGTGACCTAAATGGGAAGGAAATCCAAAAAAGAGGGGATATATGTATATGAATAGATGATTCATTTTGCTGTACAGTAGAGATACAAATTGTAAAGCAACTATACTCCAATAAAAATTAATTAAAAAAAAAGATATGCACCTTTGGCATTTTGGTGTATGTTGCCAAAGTGCTCTCCAGAATTTGCCAAACTGCTGTCCAGTTTACATTCTCATAGGGTATGAGTGTACCTGTACCCCACATCTTTACTAGACACATATCTTTGAAAATAGTTTTTATCAATGCATTTTGAAGACCACCAAAATTTTAGTCTTGTAACAGTTTAGTTCGACTGTGGAAGTTTGTGATTGTGTCTACTTAAGCAATGACCATAAAATTCAACATCTTCCCAGGTGAAATCAGTCCAACCCATAGTAGAAGGTAGTCAGGGAGTCCAGAGAGAGAGATGAGAGTGAATTATATGTCTGGTTGTTGAGAAATATGATCAGTTTACCATAGGAGACTAGTGTCAACTTTTTCACTTACCTGACTTTGGCTTAAGTTTCTCCCTTAGAAATTCTGATAGAAAGCAGTGATGGTATTTAAGGTATTGCATTATTTTTATCACATTCAGTGACAGAGAAAAACCTTAGCCTCATTTTATAGTGCTGCTTCTGATGGAGTTATTTTTGAATTCTTTTTCTCCACATGCTTCTTAGATGCCAGAGCTCAAGTGAAACACAGTTTGGTTCTGGGTTTGATGTGAGATGGTTTCCAGAAACCAGGCCTACAGCTCTCATTTAAAATGACTCCGGCTGGGCATAGAGCGTTCTCCTCCGGTGGAATCACACCCAGCCTAGGGTTGGATCTGGGATCTGGGCCAAGTGACAGCTAATGACACACTGGACTTTAATTTTTGTGTCTTAGGCAGCTCCTTCCTGTGGGAGAGTCCATTCCTTGTGACTTTCTCTCCTTCTACCCCCTTCCCTGATTCTCCTGCAAAGCCCAGAGGACAAAGCCCATTTGCTTGCAGAACTTGTCTTGTGAGTGGACTCCCTGTAACTTTTTTTTTTAGGGGGTGTGAGTAATGGGGAAAGAAATGAAAACTTATTAAACACCTACGATATTCTAGCACCATATGGAACTTGTGCTTTCACCCTCAGAAAAACACCGTGAGATAGTGTACTGGTCAGTGTTCTCCAGAAAACAGAACCATAGGTTGTATGTCTGTGTGTATATAGATACAATTTATACATTTTAGAGCTTTTTAAACTCCTCACCCTCTTCCCCTCTTTCCTAATTTCTAAGGAAATTAGAATATTCTATTTTTGATCAGCTACATCTTAAGAAATTGAGTGCTTTGGTAATTTCAATATTCAGTTCAGTTAATTTTTATTCTGTATGTACCAAAAAGCTTGTGCATTCCTTGTGCATTCCTTCATGCCACTCAGAAATAGAAAATGAGAAATTTAAAAAGTCAGAAATAAAATAGCATTACTTCCTTAGAATATAATCATTCAACCCCTAAATCATCATGTTTTGGCTCTGAGTTGGGAGGCGGCATCATTATTTCAGAAAAAAGAAGTTTGATGGCAGAGATAGCAGTTTTCTTTAAAATGTCCACATTTATCTTCTCTCGTTTGATTCATCTTGTAAGAATAGCTTTGAGAGAAAGCTGGAAGATGTCATGAATTATTGACTCAAGGAAAATGTTAATCTTATAATGAAAAACACGGTAGCTATTTCCAAATTTGAGGTCCTCCTTTGAATGTTTTATGTAGGTAAGGGATTAAAATCTGGTAATTGACATGGGAAACATTTGCTTGGTTTGTAAATTTTATTTTGTAATGGACTAATTGGGGGATGAAAAAAATGATTTATATTATAAATATATGATGGATTCTCTGGATTTGGACATCACCTCCATATCCATTTGCTATTAGCCATGCTTAAATGAGCATCACACACACACACATCAAATTACTCATCATAGGAAATGTAGACTATTAAATATTCATAGCAATAAACTAAAATTTTCTACTTTCAGAAGTATACACACTTCTTAAATTCATTTTAGAGAGAAAGTACAGTAAAATAATATTTCCCATTCTTACTTCATATCTGCCCAAAGCATGCATAAAAGATATTAAATACACTTCATAAATTACAATACCTTTAGGAAGTAAAAGGCCCTATGTTACATGCCAGTTCTGTCAGAAAAAAAAATTGGTAAAACTGTCCATAAGAACATTTACAAAAACCAAGGACTTACCGTCCTCATACTTCTAATTATCTGATACAACCCTTCTTGTACACACCCACCAGCCAAAAAAGAATGAAATTGGCTGTGTATTTTTGTGTACTATAGAGATAATAAACATCAGGAAGTATAGGCAGAACCACACGAAGAACCAGATTTTCCAGTCCAGGAAACTACAAATGGGGCAACAGAACATTTCAGAGGGATAGACCTACAGCCTTTTAAAAATGAAAATGAACTTTTCACACCTCATCTTGCGCTGGGAAGTTTTATTTCTGGATGTGCCTCTGGTGGATAGGCTAAGAAGGGCTGGATGGAGCTTGACCAGTATTCTCCAGGCATTAGGGGACATTTTGGGGTCGAAAAAATTTCAGGGAACCATAACTCCCCACTTTGAAGTACTCCTAATTTTATTCCAGTACCACCTGTCTATAAGCTACTCCCAACTGCTACCCAACAACCCAGCTCTGCTCCCCGCCCCCTCAAGATCCACGGCAGTGACCCCATTCCCAAAATTTTCTTTATCTTCTACAGTCTACAAATATCCATTAAGGATGTGCTAAAGGAAGGGCTGTCCTGATAAAGGAAACCATGCTACGATGGGACAGATAACCATGGCCCAATTCCAAACGGTCTCAGGCTGGGTATTTCCATATTTGCCTTAACCCACATATATCTTTATTTCACAGCTCTTCCTCACACTTTCCTGTTAAATGTTGAAATCTGAAGAGCAATATACAAGTGTTAAATATTACAGCGAACGTATATCATACCATTTTGCCATTTGAATTAAACACTCACACTCTAGTAACCTTATATGCCTCAGAGTCTTCCAGTGACTTCCCATTTCACGCAGAATGAAATCCAGAATCTTTAGCATGGCTGACAAGGCTTTCCCCTATCTGTTCTGATACTCATGTAACCTCATCTCCTTTTTGTTCCTTCTGTTCCGGCCACAGTGGCCTCCTGGCTCTGCCACACATGGGTTGAGTGTTCTCCCATCCCAGACTCTTAGCTTTTGCTGTTCCCTTTTCCTGGTACACGCTTGCCCTAGATATTTGCAAGCCTCAATCCCTCACTACTTTACATTTTCTACTTAAATGGCATTGAATCAAGGGTCCCCTGATCTTCCTACCAGAAAAAAAACCTTTTGCTACCCAACTCTGTCCTCTCTTCTTTGACCTTGCTTATTTTCTTCAGAGCTTTTCCACAGTTGACACACTATTTACTTATTTATTTATTCTGTCCTTTTCCCCCATTATAATGAAGCTCCAGGGAGTTTTTGTTCCCTGCTAAATCCCCAGCACCTAGAGTTGTGACTGTCACATAGTAGGTGGTACAGTCAACGTCTGTTGAACGAATGAAGGCCTATCAGTAAAGGTAGGCCTAGATAGCAGTACTTGTCTCTTCCTTGTTTACTGGATTGTTGATTTGTCTCTTTATAAAGGGCTTTAAAGAATATAGACTATTTTTTAGAGCAGTTTTAGGTTCACAGCAAAATCAAGGGGGAGGTACTGAGATTTCCCATATATTCCCAGCCCCTAGACAAGCACAGCCTCTCCCACTATCAAAATCCCACACCAAAATGGTACATTTGTTGCTTCTGTTGACACATCATTGTCACTCAGAGTCCGTACATTACCTTAGGGTTCACTCTTGATGTTGTACATTTATGGGCTTTGACAAATGTGTAATGACATGTAACCATCATTATGGTATCATAGAGTGTTTCACTGCCCTAAAAGTCCTCTGTGTTCTGCCTGTTCTTCCTTCCCTGCCACTTAACCCTTGCCAATCACTGATCCTTTTACTGTCACCATAGTTTTGTTGTTTCCAGAATACCCTATAATTGAAGTCATCAATAGGTAGCCTTTTCTGATTGGCTTGTACAAAGGGCTTTTTACAACTGTGAAGTAGTTAAGCCTTGCTAAAACTAACCCACCAACCAACTGACAAGCAAACAAATCATAGATAGATATAACATATAGGCTTAATAAACAAAACTAAATGAAAACAGTCAGTGTTGGTCACATTAAAACAATAAAAAAAGAACTCTCAGACAAATGTTTAGAAGACAAATGTTTTTAAGGAAGAATCTTTAGATGACATGAACTATGAGCCTGATTATAGCTAAAGCACATACACAGCTATATTTTGCCTATTAGTGGTCCTATCCGCCTTATGCTCAGAAGAAAATCGCTTCACTGGTGTGAGCTGCCAGCATGCTGCTTCCCCTGTATACACTCACTTAAGTCACTTCTCCTTCTGCTTCATCCTTCCCACCTTTGAGATAATGGGGTCGAGCTTAATGACTTCTAAGGTTTCATTTTGGACTGATATGTCTTCACAGCATTTCCTACAATTGGATCCGATAAATGGATTTTGTAGTGACTGGTATTTTTCATACACAGTAAGCAGAGACTGCTGTAATCTCTGTAAGTCAAGGGACCTTGTCCATTTTCTTCATTGCTATCAACCCAGCATTTAGTGCCTGACATAAAAGATGTTTGCAATTAAAGAAAAAATCTATTGATTGAAAAAAATACCCAAATGCATGAATGAATAAGTGAATGAAAGTAATTCTAAAGAGGGTGTCCACAAATGTTCCAGGCTTACTTTTGGAAGTAAGAAAGAGGTTATCATATCCTCTTTGCTGGAAAGAGGTTATCATATCCTTCCTTTGAAATCTACCAACTTTATTTTATTTTTAAACCTAGGCCTGGAGATGTCATTAGATCAATCGACCCATTTAATAATTTTCTGTTTTGTTCTCCTTTTATAAGTAGAAAAGTGGCCTCTAATATTTTAATTTCAATCGTCTCTCACAGTTACAGGACCTGATTTATTTAAATCCAAACCCCCAGGACATATAAAAAGCCAATGTTTTTATTTCCAAAGACATACCTTAAGCCTGGTGTCATGAAAACCATGCTTCCTGGTTGGATTTTCCCCTAATGAATGGAGTCCATAAAAGAAAGGACTTATGTCCAACATCAATTATTCATACTCCAACAATTTACACTTATACAAGTTACTACTCGCCTCTTCACCAACAGTAAAATGCAGCAGCTTCATTCTGAACAGAATACAGTTTGCTGTCAGGCAGAAGTATATTCTGACTTGAACAATGGATATTTGCATCCATCACTGGGAGGCCGGAACACATGTCCATGACTTGGGTGAAACATAGCTGTCGAAGCAAAACTTCACCCAGAGAGACCAAAACACTACTTGAGCTATTTTTGCTATTTAACCACCTGTCTTTGAAGTTTGAAGAAGAGAATGAAGGTAGAAGATTTATTAATACTCCCTTGTTCCTCAGACCAGCACAGTCAGTGGAGCAATTCACTGCTAACGGCGTGTCTTGGGGTCATTAACTATCTGAAACCTTTCTAAATTAATGACACTTCATGTAATTGTGCATTTCTACCTTTTGGGTTTACTCTGAGGTGCTTGAGGAAACAAAATCTGGGGAAAAATGTTGGCCCTTGTGGCCTTTGGGGTGGGAAAATTCTTTGTTTTACAGGATTGTCTTTTGTGCTACACTAAATGCCAGTAGCATCTCCTTAGGTGTTGTATCAACTCAAATGCTACCATGTTGTTCCAGAGACCCCCTGGGCCTGGGTTGCAGTGGTAATGATGTCAGCTATAAGCCTGACCTTAGATTAAGCGCATACACAGCTACATTTTGCCCTTTATTGGTCCTGTGAGCCCTTATGTGTAGATTAAGATCTCATCTACTTCATCTAGCTAAGAGTTGTGAGCCTCTGGCCTGCTGTTTCCTCTTCCACCAAACCTCACTGTGAATCGGGCCCCTTAGGGGAGGCAGTATAGAAAAGGAGTAGAGAGGGAGGGAGATAATTTCCTGAGATGATCCCTTGAAATTTGAGAATTTAGGGCTTACACCTAACTTTACTCTTCTCATATGAGAGCATTTGGGCAACTACAGTCTATACCCTAGTTTGTTGTTTTGTAAAAGACATTCAATAGTGAATTCAATATATACCTTCTTTTGAATGCCTATACTGCCCCAGGCATTTTACTAGGGGGCCACATATAGAGTTATGCATCCAGCAGACATGCCCCTGGTCTCAGGGAGCTTACATTCTAGTGGAGAAAGGGGACAGAATTGAAACAAATAAACAAACAACATTTAATTACATTTTGGAATAAGTGATATGAAGGCATCACACAGGAAACAGTGATGCAGAGTAATGGTAAGGGGTAGTTGGAGACTTACTTGGACCAGGTTGTCAGGGAAGCCTTATCTGATGGTTTGGTATTTAAACTGAGATCTGAACAATGAGAAAAACCGGGATCAGCGTGTGCAGAGGCCCTGAGGTTGGAAAGAGAATGGGAATAACAACCTGAACCAACAGCTGTGTAGAGAAGTGGCATTGTGCAGTGGATAGGAGCAAGGACTTTGGGATCCTATTAGTTGCCACCAACAAGTTGGCTCATCACCAGTGACTTTGAATATGTCTCTTCTCTTTTCTGTGTCTGTTTCCTCACCTAAGAAATAAAGCTGTTACATAAAAATATTCCTATGGTGCCTTATAGTTCTGAGTCTATGCAATTCTTTTTATTGGCTTTTTCATTCTTGAGAGCTGCCACATAGTAATTTATTAGTCCCTCAAAGGACAGAAAGCTAAAAATGATCTTAAAGATCATTTAGTCTAACACCTTCATTTTGTTTTTAAGACAATAGTGGCCCTGGAGAATTCTTCACTGTCCTGAAGCTAGTTAGTGGTAGAGCTGAGACTGGAACCCAGATCTCCTGCCTGCTTTCACAAATAAATATATGATGAAACCTAGAGCAGTTGAGAAGAGACTCTTGTCTATTTTAATACATTAAATGACTCGTGTAGATTTGTTGTTATTGTTGTTTAAGAATGAGCGTTTCAGTCAGGGCAAGAAACTAATGGCACACTCAAACAGGGTAATTTGAAGAGAGTTTAGTGAAATGCATAAGTAAGTGTAGGGAAGCAACAAGGGATAATGCAGGACACCTGGGCTAGTATCAGAGGGGAAGCTTTATTAGCCCTAGTCCTGAATGGGCCAGAGGAGGGAGCTAACAGAAATAGCTGTTTGGACAAGGCATCCCATGGGAATTGAGACTTTTGTTTGAGAGATACAGCCCACAGAAATACCCCAAGTAAATGCCCTATCCCTACTCTGTTTTCTTATGATATTCTGAGTGGGCTCCTTGTTGACCAGACTCAACCAGAAGCCTGGCAGGCAAGGGAGCTCATTGATGCAGTCATGCAGTGTATACTCCTGGGGCAGAGATAGAGGGGAGAGGGGTAGAGACTGGATCCAGAGGGGCAAGGGGGAAGGTAGGCAGTACAGAAAGGTTTAATGCAAAAGGTTCTTTTACCTTTTGTTTCTATTCAATACTTTGTTCATCCAACACTAAAGATACCCAAAAGGTATCTTTTCTTTTTTTTTAAAATTCATTTATTTGGCTACGCTGGGTCTTAGTTGCAGCACGTGAGGTCTTAGTTGCAGCACGTGGGGTCTTTGTTGCAGCATGTGGGATCTTTTTTCTTTTAGTTGTGGCATGCAGGATCTTTGTTGCGGCATGTACCATACATTTGCTTAAAAATCATTATTCGACGAAGAGACCTTTGCATTTGGCCCTTATTTTGGTTTCTACTGACATATCTTTAAGAACTTGTCTACAGATATCCAAAATGATAGTCAATTCATATAAAAAATTGAAATAAATCATGAGTCCATCTAAATAGTTTGATAAAATTATTCCCTCAATTCATTTGAATTCAGCCAAACAATAGTTTCAGGTAAGTGCTACTTGTTGGCCACTTATTCTTTCCTGGGAGAAATGGGCTAGTCATTGACATCATAGGATTTTGTAAGTAGTGCAGAAGGCAGTTGCCCATGTTGAGCTTAAACTGTTCACTCCGACATGTCCGAAGGACTGAGTGGTAGAGCGTGTCCACGAAGAGTTTACTTCCATGAGAGATTATGAAGTCTCCTGGGTAAGGTTCATCTTAAAGGAGGAAAGAGCCAGAGTTATATTCCCCAAAAATGTCTCAGTCTTCAGAGGAGAGTGGAATGTTTTTTAATAATAATATCACTGTGTCTATCACTAGAATTTGTCTAAAATTTATCCTTTCCTTATTGATCCATGTCTAAGTTTGAGGGAGAGGAGAAGATATGAGGTCAAAACTGAAAGATCTATTTTCACAAAATAACCCCTGAGATATTGGGAACATGAAATATTGCTGCTTTGAGCCTAAAGTCTTCAGTAAAAGAAAAAGAAGTGTTTTCCCATTTATCTCATAGTGCAACATTTTCTTGGCTTGTTGAGGGAGGGAGAGAACAGAGGAAACTCTAGCATACTGAATTCTCTACCCTTTTAGTGGCCCAGACCTCAGGATGTGTGTGTCCTAACTCTAATGGCACCTGAGGCCAATAGCTTTCAACAACATCTGGAGGTGGACACAGCCCCTGGGGTTATTCTTCATGATAGCTCAGCCACTGCAATAGTGGGCAGTGATACTGCGACATAGCAGCTCCTGGAAGGAATCCTGGTGTCTGGGCACAGCAAACCAATTCACAGATCTTAACAGGGGTTGTCAGCAGCATGGCAGTGCCACGTGACCTTCATGTAATCTAGTGGTTGGCAAATGTCTAGCCAATTACATCTGTAAAAGGAAGCTGGAGAAAAAGAAACTGGGAGATGCAACCTGGTAATTGAAAGGCCATAAGAAATATCCTCTGGGGACTCCCAAATATAATTATAAGTTGTACTTTGCAGGAGTGTGGAAGTCCTACAGTAGCAAATGAGGCCCAAGATGGAGAAATATCATTTATTAGATTAGTATGGCCTGGAGAAGCACAGACTTCATAAATATTTTAATTTTGACATTCATGTATAGACAGCTGTGTGCTGGGCAAAACTTGTTGTATTTTTTGATTGGTATAGAACTCTGCTGTTTATGCAGAATTATCTGGAAGGCTACTATTGCCTTTTTCTCATTTAAAAATCCTTCCCTCACTATTCTAACATATTATTAATGTCCTTTAATATTTTCTTGCTTATATGTACTTTTTCTTTTAAAATTCTGTAGACCTCTCTAGTTTCTAAAAAAAATGCACAACAGAAAACCAACAACCAATTCCATAACAATATGAGATGTGTACAATGTAGACACCAATTTTTATAGTTTTTATTCATTCTTACCAATATTTATGACTATCCCTTCAAAATTAGTTAAAAGTTCACATCATTTTGCAGATGTCTCCTTCCTTTATCCCTTTTCCATAAATATTGACTCATTACTTGTCTGGTCAAAAGAAAATATAGAGCATCCACTGAAAATTCATAGTGGTTTCTGTACAGGTGAAAAGTCATGACCTGGGAGATAACTGAGTGAAAGTATCTGCTGGGACCAGGTGCTGTATCAGAAATGAAAGGGTCCTGTTGCTCTCTATTTCAGCCACAGTGTATGTAAGAACTGGAACCGATGGAGACTGAATGATGAATTGCAACAGATGGACCAAGTGAAGGATATGAGTCATCACGATTGTTCAGACATGTACAATCATCCACTTGGAACTCAAGCCATGAAAAGGCAGCTTCTATGATCAGCTCCAAGATTGCCATGGGTAGCTCTTACAAGCAAAGTGTAAATATGGATATATTTCTTTGCAGCATTAAAGGTTTATTGTCACTGAAAGAGATTTTTTAGGACTGTGAAGTGATGTATCTACAGTTCCTGCAAAATGGGGATTATTTTAATACCTAGACCATGGGACTGGAAGATTAAATGTAATTAAATGTAAAGTGCTTACAAAAGTGCCTAGCACCAACACCCCCCCCCCCAAACTATTGTTATTATTATGATTTAAAGTTAGATATTTTTAGGGAGGATTCCATTGAGAATCAATCTTTTTTACAATGGTATTATTGCTTTTCGGGACTTGGATAAACGCTCTATTGCTCTCTGTACATATTAAAATAGTAATAGCACAAAAGCTGGTAGCTATTTTATTACCCATTTCCAGCAGTTTTGGTCTTTTTTGTCTCATTTCAGAATACTCAGTGGTCTTCCAACATACCTTGAAGGAATGGTAATATGAAAACAATGGCATCGTAGTTTAGTAAAACTGCCCTTAGTGGATCCTTTGGACAATGCTTCTGAAATCTACATTACATTAGGATCCATTCTATGGAAATGTGATTTATGAGGTAATTCTTTTCTGATATTTGGTTGGTATTTTTCTTATGGAAAAAATGAGAAGCTCAATTTTAATCTGAGGAATTATGAAAGTGCCTCTCCCAACCTAGCATGTTGTCTTGTTTTGACTGAGTCAGTGACGATTAGCGTGTGCATTTACCTTAGCCAACATGTGTTAACTTGTGCTTAAAAACACAATCCAGCTTTATCTGGATTGACATGCATCATAATTAAAACCCACAAAACTATATAGCCTTTTTCCCAGTTCCCTGACCCATATCTTGGATTATGGACCCCTTTTAGAATATACTACTCACTATAAACTCTCTTCCTTTCATTCTTAAAGTTATTTTAACTTTCTTTAATGCCAAATATTATTTGCTGACCTAATATATTCAATCATCTATCTCATATTTCAAATATCGTAGAGTGACCACCTGAGGATGACAGATGTCCAAGAGATAGTCCTCGGAGTACAAAGATAGGTACAAAAAGGGGCAGAGGTGGGACTCAATTATTTCTGATTGGAGGAATGATCAGAATTCTCAGAGTATAAGCCCTTTAGCTACATCTGGAAAGAAGAGCAGGGGTTTTACAGAAGTGAGAGGCCTATTCCCAGGCAAGGAAGTGAGGGAGTTTGTCTTGTGTGTTCAGGTGGTGGTGAGACCCAGGGGGTGGGTCTCCAAGTGCATTTTCACAGGCAAAACAGAACTTGAACTTCAACAGTTTCATTCTTCTGAACTGCTTTCAAGTTGTTCCCAGTTAACAGAGAAGATAATATGCAAGATGTGTGATAGTGAAGACACTGACTTCAAGGTACAAAAATGGGGAAATCAGATCACTTGGTTCTCTTTGGATTTTTTTATCAGAAAAAATTATCGATCTTTCAGGCCATGGAAACAATATGAGATCTCTTATTCACTTATCACTCACTACCAAATGTGATTCAGAAGGTGATTCCTCTGCCTCTTCTCTAAGAAATGGCAAGTGGTAGACACTCAAAAGCTCCTCACGACTGGGGTATCAGAGGGGGAACAGAGCAGAAATAGGAATCGAAGAGTCTAACTGTGCATCTTTGTTTTTTTTTTGTTTTTTTGTTTTTTTTTCGGTACGCGGGCCTCTCACTGCTGTGGCCTCTCCTGTTGCGGAGCACAGGCTCCGGACGCGCAGGCTCAGCGGCCATGGCTCATAGGCCCAGCCACTCCGTGGCATGTGGGATCTTCCCAGACCGGGGCACGAACCAGTGTCCCCTGCATCGTTAGGCGGACCCTCAACCACTGCGCCATCAGGGAAGCCCCTGTGCATCATTGTTTTAAACCAGTTATTCCTTAATGCATCCAGAGAAGGCAAACATTCCCAGCACATGTTTCTGCAGTCCCAAACATTTGTTGGGTTTGTTTTCCATTTTTAGTGAAGGTATTCAGGATTAGGTTAGGTAGCAACTTGATCCACTGAACACTCATCTGGAAACTTGTCTTGGAATTCTTTTCTTGATGAAGATTAAATATTTTGGAACAAAGTTGAAACAGAGGTTAGAACCGGGACCACGTTAAGACTTGTCCAGAAGGTATGTGGTATGTGTTGTACTTCATTCCCTGTCAAGATGTGATAGACTTTAGTACAGCTTGTAAATGAAATTCATGAAAAATGCAAATGTAGTGTCTCTTTTCAATATTCCTTAGGAATGCAGCACTTACCCAGTTAGCATGGGCCTCTGTTGCTGGCTCCATTCTAGCCCTGCCAGGTCACTAAAAGCAATTTGATCACAGCCAAGCATGGCCCTGGTATTCTTTCAGCTGCTGACTTGGCACATTCTTGGTCGAGGCAAGATTGCCTGAACTTCAAATAATGAATTTAAAGGGAATGAGATGAACTATCCTTGCTCTGGTAGGCTGACTACCAAGAATGCTCTCACCTCCTGGTATTTGCACCTTCGTGTAATCCCCTCCTCTTTTGTACAGAGTGGACCTAGGGACCTGATTCTAAGGAATAGGACATGGCAAAAGTAATGGGATATCACTTCCAAGATCAGGTTTTAAGTCTATGACTCCCCTCTGGCTAGCACTATGTTTTGCTACCAGGTTCTTTCACTCTATGGCTCTTCTTGCTGTCTTGCACTGGGGAAGCAAGCTGACATATTTTTGAGTTGCCCTAAGGAGAGGCCCATATGGTGAAGAATAGGGGTAACCAACAGCCAGTGAGTCATTGAGGCCCTCAGTCCAAAAGCCTGCAAGGAACAGACTCCTGTCAATGACCACGCATGTGAGTGAGCTTGGAGATTGATCTTTCCTCTGTTGCACACTGACATGACTGCAGCCTGTGACAGTCCCTGAGCTGGAGGACCAGCTAAGCGACGTCCAGATTCTGGACCTATAGAAACCGAAATAATAAATGTTGTTGTTTCAAGCCACCAAGTTTTGGGGTAATCTGTTACACAGTGATGGATAACTGTTACACCTGCTTATAGAAGTGGTAAGGCCTGGGATTGGGGGCACAAAGGTTGGAAAGAGAATTAGGTATGTATATTTGTGTCACTGACCTAGATAGAGTCTTTATGACCGATGTCCTACCTCTACTTTTATTTATTTATTTATTTATTATTATTCTTTTTTTTTTATGGTACGTGGGCCTGTCACTGCTGTGGCCTCTCCTGTTGCGGAGCACAGGCTCTGGACGCGCAGGCTCAGCGGCCATGGCTCACAGGCCCAGCCACTCCACGGCATGTGGGATCCTCCCGGACCGGGGCACGAACCCGTGTCCCCTGCATTGGCAGGTGGACTCTCAACCACTGCACCACCAGGGAAGCCCTATAGGTAAGATTTTCTAGAGCAGCACTGCCCAATAAGGTAGCCACTGACCTCATGAGATTATGTAGCATTTGAAATGTGGCTAGTGAGACTGAGGAATTAAATTTTTCCTTTAGTTTAATTTAAATTCATTTAAATTGAAATAATCATATGTAGCTGGTGGCTAATGTGTTAGATAGCTCAGTTCTAGAGGCTGTCATCCTTATGTTATTCTTTTGTTAATTTATTTTTGGCTAATATTTATACAACATTTTCTACATGCCAGGCACAATATGTAGAATGTTATGTGTAGTCATCCAATTTTCACAAAACCTGATGAAGTCGATTCTATTATTTACATTTTCCAGAGCAGAAAGTTGAATTTTAGAGAGATGAAGTGGCCTGCCTCAAATCATCATACAGGCAGGAGACAGGATTCAAAACAAAGTTTATCTGGCTCCAGTCCCGTGTTTCCTGTACGGAAGAACGAGGCTAAACCGGCAGAGATGGAGGGTGAAACAAAATAGACCCAAGACAATTTAAAATATGACTCCTGTTATAATTGGTTATTTCATTTTATTGCTTATTATAAACACTTTGGACATAGCAAATACATTAGTTTTTAAATAACCATAATTCAAAGCTTTCATATCATATACTATTTCCCCCCAAGATGTGTGATCTATGAAAATAATCAGTGAACTCCAAAAGGCTATACTGATATTGTGCACATTTACGCGATCGTGACAGTAAATACAAATAGTAAAAATAGTCATCTGTTGTACGTGTGTGGTTTTGTGATATGCTTTAAGGGAGGCCATAAAAAAACTCAAAGAAGAGAGATGGTGTGGATTGTAATAGCGCCTACGTGGGTCATGTCTGCAGAACATAGAAGGTATGCACAGTAAACATTTATTGACAGAGAAGGTATGCACAGTAAACATTTATTGACAGTGAAGATGATGAGAATTCAATTTCTGCTGGACTCTCCCTCTCCATTTTTTCTTAAGTGCATTGGGAAACATCATTCTGAATGTCACAGAGGCTCTGGCACTTTGAGTTGTGTAGCTACAGTGTAATTGGGTCTGATCGCACTTGCAGAAGGGAGATAAATTAAAGCATATGCACTGTTAAAATTGTGCTAAAATCTCAGTTACTTGGATGGACTAGAATGCTTGAATGCTTTCTGGCTTCATAAGCAAGAAAATCACCAGTGCCTAAAAATCAAGCAAGTCATTCCAAACAAATCTAGCTTCTAGATTTCACTGGCAGTTAGACTGTATTTCAGTCAGATCAATGTATTTGAAAGTAAAATATGCTACTTATACGAGCTACTGAGTTTCCCAACTACAACTACTGAGTTCCTGAACTATAACTTTTACTTGAAGACATTTCTTTTGGTTGTTTTGTCCAGCAAAATCCTTAGCATCATTTTGGGATTTCACTGAATTGTGCTGATGATGTTGGATTAAACATTTTAGATTTAATTGAAAAGTGACAAACAAATATAATCATCTATTCCCAATAGTTTCTCAATGTACAATTTTAAATACATGAAAGGACCCTCATAAAAATAGAAATGTTAATTAAGGTCACTGGCAGCAAAGTACGGCATATTAGAATTATTTATTAAAAACTTTTACACCTAAAGGTATGCACTTCATAAAATATGGATTTTGGCAAAAGGCAACAGTTTGATGTCAATATCTTACTTTTCCATTAACTGTATAACTTTTTCAAGAGAATAGATTATTAAAATATTACAGGAAAAGCAGAAATTTGTCTAAGCTGCATGTGAGTGGAGTTACACAGAACAGAATCCAAACTTCATTTTTCCCTCTTCTTTTTGTAAACTTTTGTATATCTTCCTGGTCGGGTTATGAAATTTTACTCCCTGATGTAAAATCCCATGGGATTCTGGCTTCTCATCTTTTAATCTGAAATGAAGTATTTGTTGCTTGTGGAACTTGGTAAATATTTTTTCACAGTTGGAATAACTTTTATCACAATACACTAAATAAAATCAGATGATTTTTAGGTGGCAGTATCTAGCATTGACAAGTTCTTGGCTTCAAGCAGCTGTTAAGTCCTTTTGATTGTTTTAAGTCTCAAATTAGATAGATTCAACTATCTCTGTTATTTTCATTCTTGATGGCATAGAAATTCACCTCACATCTACCTAAAACATGAGCAGAGCTTTTGGGGCCCGTTGAACCCATCTACAATTTAATTTAGCTCTCCCTTCTCGAGCATGTCTCTACCAGGTAGTCAGCCAGGTTCTGTTTGGAGTCTTGGTGATAGGGAGCTTCACAAAGCAATCTAGTCAATATGAAAGCTTCAGCAGCCCTTTCGTATACTAAAACCAAAGTTCTCTTCCTGTAACTTCCATCTAGTGTTTCCAACAATATAAGGCACAGAGTAGGCTTTCAGGCACTCGATCTGCATTTGTTGATGAACAAAAAGACTGAACAATTCTAGTTCTGACTTTTAAAGCTACAGAGTATAGTTGTTTCCTTATGTAGTCCAGGTTATCCTCTTGTCTTACATAAATCTTCTCCCTTTCAGGATCAATATTGCAATTTCCTTCATTTGTTCCTTAAGCAACATGAATTTCCGATGTTTTGTCTATCCATTACTCTTCTCTGAGTGTGCTTATGTTGATCAATAGAACTCTTCAAACGTGGTCCCATTGAACCCAACATAATACCCCATATGGGATCAGCTCTGAGTAGGGTAGAAACCCTGAATCTCTTCTCTTAGCCTGGACATTCCACTTGACATATCATCTAACCCAAAAAGGTATTCCTTAGGGCAATCCTTTCCTGTCTGTTTCTGGGTAGAGACATTTTATCCCGGGCAAGATCTCTGATTGGCACATATTCTGTTCTGGGAGAAGGATTACTTCCTTGAATTTCCAGGATATGGAGGGGGTGGAGAACGCTGTGCTGGGGTCGGGGAGTACGGAGGGGGCAAGTCTGCACAGTGTTCCATCTCATGGTCGTAACTGTAGGGGGGTGGTGCCACTGGAAAAGAAAAGGAGAAGGGCATCAGGCATTTAGCAATAATTGAATGTCCACTATATTTGAGCCACTAGGCTGGGTACTTTGGGGGAGGACATAAGTTTTGCTTTCAATAATTATAGTTTTATCAGACTGGCGACACACATGTATGGAAGGGCAAGTGCTATAAAAAGTGGTGCCGTTGGCCAAAGTATTTAGAATTGGTGGCTTAGGGCAAGTTTCTTGGAAAGATGATATAGAAGGGGCAGATAGAGAAGGGGCTAAAGGATGATTCAATTTGAGCAAAAGCACCAAAGCAAGAGAGAACTTTTGTTCAAAGCAAAAGATACATGGAGGAGAAAAGATGTTGAGGAATTTGATTGTATCACCATCATGGTGGGCTTTTACAAAATTCTAATTTAAATGGATAACTAATAAGAACCTGCTGTATAAAATAAATAAAATAAAATTCAAAAAAACATCTAATTTATTTTTTTTTTAAATTTCATACAATTTTATGGACTTCCCTAGCAGTCCAGTGGTTAAGACTCCGTGCTTCCAATGCAGAGGGCATGGGTTCCACCCCTGGTCAGGGAACTAAGATCCTTCATGCTGTGTGGCACAACCAAAAAAATGTTTTTTCATATAATTTTTAAAGGTTACACTCCATTTACACTTATTACAAAATATTGGCTATATTCCCATGTTGTATAACATAGGGGTCAGGGGAGTGGGGGGTACAGACTATTGGGTGTAAGATAGGCTACATGGACATTGCACTTTGAATATCACATAAGGAGTGTGTGATATGCAGGCATCAGAGATTTTTTGAATATGCTAGTGAGTATGCTTTAGGAAGGTGACTCTTTCGGCAGTATGGATTCAGGTGGAGCAAAGAACAGGTGAGATGATGTAGTAGCATATGTGAGGGATGATAAAGGACTCATGGAAGTTGGGGGTGGGGATTATAGGAGCCCTTGAGCAGCTGAGTGCTTAAGTGATGACTGGGTAGGTGGAAAAGGGGTCGAGGGTAAGAAGGTGTCGAGGTATTGGGTACCTGGTTCTGGGCTCCTGTAACTTGGAGGGTCATGGAGCCATTACAGAAATAAGAAAAAAAAAGGAGGACAAGCAGGTTTAGAAATGGGGATGGAGAATTTAGTTTTCTAAATCTTATTAGAAAAAGTGTCTTTAATTTTTTATTGTACTATTATAGGACAGTGTGTTTTAAAATCACATTTAATACATTTGTTATGACTGTATATAGATATCTATTTTGTAGTGCTCTCCACCCCGTCTCCAGGGCTGGAAGAGAGGTACTCCTTGAGCACTCCATGTCATTAAGAACCAAATCACTCGACAACATCTGAGCAACCTCTCAGCAACCCCTCTGATGATTTTCCAGTAATTGATTTATCATCAAGATTGTGATTCTAGTTGGAAATTGACATGTCTTAATTGCTTACTGTGAATGTAGCCTAAACCACAAGACTAGTGTTATAATAATGCAAATAAACAGCCAAGCTTTTACTTCTAGAATGGAAGAAAAGAACAAGCAACATTTCAACAAACTTATTTCTAAAACGTCTTCTAAATTGTACTCTTACAATAAGATTATGACGGTATTCTGATCAATATGCATGTATAAACATAGGGCCTCACCCTATATGCAAACACAAAGTTTCTTCTGAATCTCTTTATTTAAAAAAACCATTTAATTAATTTGTATTGGAGTATAGTTGATTTACAGTGCTGTGTTGGTTTCTGCTGTACAGCAAAGTGAATCAGTTATACATATACCCACTCTTTTTTAGATTCTTTTCCCATCTGTATCTCGTTAACTTGGCTCTCTCTACCAGGAGCTTGATGATTTAAACCAATTACTGATCTGCCTGTACTTAGGGATGTGAAGAAGCAGAATTGAGGCATCTGACACAAGAGAAAGATGGAGACACAGAACTGGGTGGGATGTCCTCTGAGGGATGCTCTGGTGAGCAAAGGCTTTGCAAGTCTCTCGTGGGCTGAGCAGGCCAAGGGCTCAGAGCAGAGGACACAGATCTGTGGAGAAGGCAGCTTCTCCACGGCTGCTTTAGACCTGGGGAGGCTGGCCTATTCCAAGCTTTGTTTTCTACAACAAAATGGAATAACTCCTGCCAGAGTCTAAACACACATTCCCTCTGCATTATGCCTACTCCTTTGCTTCGTTATATCCAAGAGGACTGAGACAAAGAGATTTATAATAAACTTTATGCAAGGCAAGAAATGCAGCCTCCATGTAAAACAGGAAGTTACAGCTGGGTTCCCATTGAACTGTTTCTTATAAGCATGTGGGTTCTAAGCTGTTTTTATGATGAAGCTTTTCCTTGCCTCCCACTTGAGAAGCACACACCAGATGATTCTACAGATCGACTCTGCATCCTTCTCTGTCATGAAGCTGTGGTGTGTCTTTATGCTTCAGTAACAAAGCATTTATATTTTTCCATCTGCATATAAACTGCTGGAGGACATTTCAGGGAGATTCCCTATGGTTTATACAGCTGCATGTTGAGCATGAAAATCTAAGATATGAAACAGTGTTCTTTCATTCATGTAGCCTTTGTTATTTTGATAAGGTGATAATATAATGCTGAAGAGTGGTATTTGGAGGACTATATCCATCATGAAATAAACACGGCACATCTTTTATAGTACCAGCTGCGGGAAGACATTTTGAAATAATAATGGTGTAACTGTGGACTGTGCTATCTTTCTTTCTTACAGATAAAAATGTTTCACTAGGAAGTAAACTTTTCAGGGTATCAATTTTAGAATTCTTGATTAACCCTAAGAGGTTTTGTTCTCTCTTAAAGGTCAAATCATCTTTAAAAGATACATGGATGCAGCTGGAGATATGGTGCTTTTGAAATTCTTTCATAACCAATAATTCTAATTCTCTGACTTAAGTAGGGCAAATATGTCATTTATCATGTATGTCAATGTAGTTGTGTAGAATTTTGCAAAATTTAGGGATGCTATGAAATTCATAGGAGGAAGTTAATGTTTTTTTACCCACTCAGGATAACATCTCTAAAACAAATATAAAGGGAAGGTGCATGGTGTTAATAAAAATTGTACAACATTATATTAGAAAATGTGGAAACAGAGGAAAATCATCCATAATTCTGTCACCACAGTTTAACAAACAATATCTTTATATACTCCCTTCTAGTCACTTGTGTTTTTATATCCTTGTAGTTATGTAAAATAGTCTATGCTTTTTCACTCTGTATTGTAACAATCTTCTTCATTCTGCTACATATTCTTCATGAACTCTATTGTTAACAGCTGTACATTATTCCACTTACCATTCACTTATTTTGAGATTAGCAATTTTTTATTATTATAAATAGTGGAGTGACAAATGTCTTTCTACATATAGACTTTTTATTACTTTGATTTAGTTTTTTAGAATAAAATTCCAGGAATCAACTAGCTGGCTATCATTTAATATTTTGGTAATTTAATACTGAAAAAAATCTCACTATTAAAATATCCCTTAATTTTACATTTCTTTGACAGTTTTACGTCTTGTTTATTATTTGTAATTCATATTGTGTGATTTTTTTGTTTGTTTTGAGCTGATAATTTACAAACTGGGATCTTAATTGGAATTAAGATACAATTAAGATAACAAGATATAAATATGTATACAAAGTTATTTATCTTTTCTATACCTTTCTAAAAATAACTTTGTCAAAATGATTAGCTATGGTATTTTTACCTTATTGACATCCTGAAGTTTAAAACTTGTATCTAAGAAAATATATGTGGGCTTTTCATCCTTTTTATCTCTTCTGTATTGTTTCCAAGTTTAAACATTTGTCTTTCAGATATCTGGTTCATAACCAATCTATTTTTGAGTTTTTCCATGTAAATTTATATATTTGGTGCTTCCTTACATCTGTTATTTTACATCAGAGTTTAGTTTTTCTAAGTTTTAAATTTTGATTAAGCCAAAGTATTGAAGCGTTGCCTCTTAATCCTCACTTTTCACATTGTTTTGTTATCTCGCGTTTAGAGTTTGTGAAATTTTAATCACTTGTTCTGTTCAATTACCAAGGCATATCTTTTTTTTTACCAGAAACACCTGATTTTAATTATTATTGATTTTCAATGATTTTACTATCTGATAGAACAGGTGAAATTCATGACTTATTTTTTAACACTTTTTAAATTTATTTTTTCAGTTGAGATACAACTGACATAACATTGTGTAAGTTCAAGGGGTACAATGTATTGATTTGATACATTTATATATTGCAATATGATTACCACCTGTTAAATTAATTAAACAAGGAGGTTATTAGACTGAGGTGGCTCTAATGCCATGGTGTCTATGTAAGCAAACCAAAATGTAAGCTGCAAGTGCCTCAAAGTTATGAAATCAAAATGCTAAGGACAACCAATCACAAACAGCCAACTAGGCTTTAAGTTAAAGGAAATCAAATAATTTCCTTTTGTTGCTTCCACGCTTCCTCTGTATAAGGCAGGGTCCCCCTAACCACTTTGGGTTTGGTGCTGCCCCATTTTTGCTCAAATAAACTCTTCAAGATTTTAATATGCCTCAGTTTACCTTTTAACACATCTTAGCATTAGCTGACACTTCTATCACTCATGACTTATTTTAAAAGACAACTTCTACGAATGACCCAATTTCATTTCTTTTTATGGCTGGGTAATATTCCATTGTATATATGTACCACGTCTTCTTTATCCATTCATCTGTCAATGGACATTTAGGTTGATTCCATGTCCTGGCTATTGTAAATAGTGCTGCAATGAACATTGGGGTGCATGTATATTTTGGAATTATGGTTTTGTCAGGGTATATGCCCAGTAGTGGGATTGCTGGGTCCTATGATAGTTCTATTTTTAGTTTTTTAAGGAACCTGATGTGGATGAACCTAGAGTCTATCATACAGAGTGAAGTTAGGTCAGAAAGAGAAAAACAAATATCGTACACTAACGCATATATGTGGAATCTAGGAAAATGGTACAGATGAACGTGTTTGTAGGGCAGGAATAGAGACGTAGACATAGAGAATGGACATGTGGACACAGTGGGGAGAGGGGAGGGTGGGATGAATTGGGAGATTAGGTTTGACATAAATACACTGCCATGTGTAAAATAGATAGCTAGTGGGAACCTGCTGTATAGCACAGGGAGCTCAGCTCGGTGCTCCGTGATGACCTAGATGGGGGGGATGGAGGGTGGAGGAGGGAGGTCCAAGAGGGAGGGGATGTGTGTATGCGTATGGCTGATTCAGTTCACTGTGCAGCAGAAACTAACACAGCATTGTAAAGCAATTATACTCCAGAAAAAAAAAAAAAAAGGACAACTTCTAACATTATTACTAGGAGCAAACCTTCTCGTCACCCTCCCCCAAACCCCACTACTCACAATTCACCTGAACCCCACTCAGAGCAGAGGCCCACAGAGCTCCTGGCAGGTCCTCCACTGCCTGCCCCTCACCACACAGTACAGCCCTGCCCGTCTCTTCCTCTACAATGGCCCGAGATGCACCTCCGGAAAGGGTGACATCATTAGAACCTAGCGTCCCCCTTCCTCTCAGATAACATCAGGACACGTCCTGTCACGTTTACATCCCTCTGTTAGCATGAGAAGGACAAGCTCCTAGAGCACCCTTCAGTGTAGATCTTTAGCTCTGGAAGGCTTTACATATCTAATCTAATTAATTTTCCCAAGTTTCCCCACCGCCTTCACTGTGCTCAGTGGAACACAAAGTCTGTCATCAGAAGAGCCCTTTGTACCCTCACCCTCTTTTCATCCCTTTACATGTTACCCCAGCTCGGAATATAAGGAAGTTCTTCTCCAATTGTGACTGTTTTCTCAGAGAAGTAACGTCGGCTGAGAGAGAGAAAGGCTGAGGGTTGGGTTTTTTTCGAGCTTTGAGAAGAGAGAATACATGAGACAGTTATCTCAGGAAGTGAAAGGGAGCATTTGCTTCACCTTTCTAATTTAATTAAAATCTGGTTTTCCATGAGAGGACAGCTTCCTCTGCAGCACTATTAAATCAGAGCTATCCTTTTTCTCCCACATCCTACATTTTATGGGACCAGGAGGTATGCAGGGTGTTCCCTGTGATTCAGCCATTTTTAAACAACTAATTTCCCTCTTTAAAAACCTGAGCTTGAAGTCTGTAAGTCTGTTTCTGTTTTGCAAATAAGTTTATTTGTACCATTTCTTTTTAGATTCCACATATCAGCGATATCATGTGATATTTCTCTTTCTCTGACTTACTTCAATCAGTATGACAATCTCTAGGTCTATCCAAAAAACTTATGGTTACCGGGGGGAAGGGTGGGGGGAAGGGATAGACAGGGAGTTTGGGATTGACGTGCACACACTGCTATATTTAAAATAGAGAACCAACAATGACCTACTGTATAGCACAGGAAACTCTGCTCAGTATTCTGTAACAACCTAAATGGGAAAAGAATTTGAAAAAGAATAGATACATGTATATGTATAACTGAATCACTTTGCTGTACACCTGAAACTAACATATTGTTAATCAACTATATTCCAATATAAAATTAAAAGTTAAAAAACAAAAACAAAAACCTGAGCTCTTTTGTAGCATATGCCATGAGATTCTGCTACTTTCTGCTCCTCCTTGTTATCCATAGCTGTGGTTCTCTCTACCCCAAAATCTCACTTATTGAAGTGCGGTACGCGGGCCTCTCACTGTTGTGGCCTCTCACGTTGCGGAGCACAGGCTCCGGACGCGCAGGCTCAGCGGCCATGGCTCACGGGCCCAGCCGCTCCGCAGCATGTGGGATCTTCCCGGACCGGAACACGAACCCGTGTCCGCTGCATCGGCAGGCGGACTCTCAATCACTGCGCCACCAGGGAAGCCCTCAGTTATTGAAGTTTTAGTATCAAGCCCATTACTCTTCTCTGCATCACGACTTCTGTTATCATTCTAGGTGATTTCAACATCCACTTGCTGAAATAAATTTGTAGCTCCAGGATGGAGCCACTACTGCCTGGGATGCCACATCAGCAAACTGAAGCTTAGGTAACTTTCGCGTCATTGAAAACTCCGCTTAATGAGAAACTCAGTATATCCAGTCAACTAATCCCCAAACGCCAAGCCAACTGTGAGCTCTATACTTAACTTCCTGGTTCCTTCTCACCCCAAACAAGGCTGCCCCTGTGGCCCCAGCCAATCAGATAGTTTCTATTTTTCTCTTCTTCGTTCTTTATTCTTCACCTTATAAAAGCTTCCTGCCTTCTGTCCATTTTACTGTTCTCCCCATGAAGACTTTTTGATTCATGAAGTTTGCATCACCTAAATTGTCTTCTTTAATCCGTTTTTAACACATGTAACCCTGCCTCTCAGTCCTTTGAGCCTTTTGCCTTCAAAAATCTTTTTCTCACCCTTACTGTAACCAATTATGGTACCATTTTGTAAATATGACCACCCACTTATCTTTCTAGAATATACATCCCAATACATCTTGGACCTCACCTGGATTTCTGATTTACTGATGGCATTAAAAAAATTAATTTAAACTGATGTCACCTCTTTCCTGTCTTCATGTCTTTCTTCATTCAGCTTAGATTTATGGTCCATCACAAAAATTATTCCTGTGCATCTATCATCAACTTTCTCATCTCTTTCTCTCCCCATTGCTTCACAAAGCTCCAGTCCAGCATTTTGGCTACCCCAGATCTGTATCTAGGAGCTTAATATGCTTAGAGCAAAATGCACAGTCATGCTGACTCATTTCACTTCAAATGCATGACCATATTCTTAAGTGTGGAGGCCCTTGGCATTGCTTGGAAATTGCGCATTAGGCATTTCACCACCCCTCCATTCTCTGAGATTACTGTTTCATGCTTTTTTCTTTCTCCTTAGCTACAAACACCTCCTCAAGCCACTTGCAGCCTAAGACTGGCTTCTTATTTCACTAAAAAATAGATACAATCAGAAGAGACCATCCTCATATCACCAAATCCTTTGAGTGCATGAGTCTTTTCATGTTCGATGTGGTTGCCCTCAATTGTGAATTCAATTATGCAAATGGAGATTGGATTCCTTTTTTTAAAATAATTAATAAATTTATTTATTTATTTATTTACTTTTGGCTGTGTTGGGTCTTCATTGCTGCACGCGGGCTTTCTCTAGTTGTGGTGAGCGGGGGCTACTCTTCGTTGTGGTGTGCAGGCTTCTCATTGCAGTGGCTTCTCTTGTTGCAGAGCACGGGCTCTAGGTGCTCAGTAGTTCTGGCTCGTGGGCTGTAGAGCACAGGCTCAGTATTTGTGGTGCAAGGGCTTAATTTCTCTGTGCATGTGGGGTCTTCCTGGCCCAGGGCTTGAACCCGTGTCCCCTGCATTGGCAGGGGGATTCTTAACTACTGTGCCAGCAGGGAAGCCCCTTGGTTTCTTAATGAAATATTTCCAAGAGATTTTAAAGAATACAAGCCAGCTATTTTATAGAATGTTCCTCAGCTTGGGTTTGTCAGATAATTTCTCATGTTAAGATTCAGGCTATGAGCTTCCAGCCAGAACATTACACACATGAAATTGTATGATCTTCAGAGTAACACCCAAAGGTGCAAGATGTACATCTGTCCCTCTTTGTTGATATTAATTTTTACTTCTTCGTCAAGATGTTGTCTGGTTTCTCCACTATGTAGTTACTATTATTCTCCTTGTAACTAATGAGAAATCTGGAGGTAGACAGGTTGAGAGTATGCAAATATTCTGTTCCTCAGCAATGTGTCCCCCAAATTTCGCATCAATTGATGAATCTTGTTCTAAATTTTTCTTATGATGGTTTCTTATGGTGGTTTAAATGATGATTTTTTTACAGTTCCACAACTTCTTTCTACCTGCATATTTTGGCATTTTTCTGTTATCAAGAAACTCAGATCCTTCTTCATTGTTTATCTACCTATCTGTCTATCTACCTAAATTCATCATCATCATCATCTATCTGTCTATTTGTCTATCTATATTGTCTATCTATCATCTATCAATCAATCAATCTATCATCTACCTACCTACCTACCTACCATTAGGGACTCAGTAATGTACTTCATGGCATTTGATTTTTATATCTTTGCCAGGACTTTTCTTCTGTTCTTTCTGTGTTATTTTCCTTCAGATGTGTGTCATCCAAACCCACTTTTAAAAAAGAGTTAATATAGTCACTTTCTTTTGTTTATACTGAAGTTCTGGAAAGTAGGGGAAATGTAAGACTTGACAAATAATTCTTGTTTTCACACTGATGGTTTTAAAAATAGTTGTCATTAAATAGGACACAGTTCATGCCACCCAACATGGCAGGAGTAAAAAACTATTTCAGATGGTCACTGTCCAACACTAGGTTGGGTGTGGCGTATTACCTGTTCTTGGTAATCTACTCCCAGTGCAGAGTCATGTTTGCTGTAGGGTTCCCCACTGAGTGCTTTCACCAAGGGATGAGATAACCTTGACTAAATTATTTTCTACCCATTTATGTGGCCTTCAGGCTGTAGGACTATTCAATAACTTGAGTGATTATTCAATTAGCACAGGGTTAATTAATTAATGTGGGTAAAATTATTTTTTACTTCCATAGATGAAAGATTTTGAAAAGCAGTCAGTACTACTCTGTGTTATTTCCTGATCCTTTAAGTAAAAGCTTAATTAGGGACTTTGAGAAGGAAATGAGAAATAATCAATCAAATCATGTTTTCGACGACCTAGTCTTTTGCAGTGAAAATGTTTCCATCATAAGGTTTATGATGTTTTTGCATTATTCAGTTCCCAGAACAATGCATTTACTGAAAATGCAACATGGTGCTGTGATCTGCCAGTATAAATAATGCTACTAGGGCTCCCCTGGTGGCTCAGTGTTTGAGAGTCCGCCTGCCGATGCAGGGGACACGGGTTTGTGCCCCGGGCCGGGAAGATCCCACATGCCGTGGAGCGGCTGGGCCCGTGAGCCATGGCCGCGGAGCCTGTGCTCCGCAACAGGAGAGGCCGCAACAGTGAGAGGCCCGCGTACCACAAAATAATAATAATAATAATAATAATAATAATAATAATAATAATAATAATAATGCTACTAGAATAAAGTTTTTGAAAACCTGTTTACATGCATGAAATAGAAACCTCAGACTCCAGAAAACACATTAAAATATTTTGCATTTTCTAGTCTAGTTTTATAAAAATATTAAAAAAAATTAATTTTAACTACACTTTTTGATCAAGAAAAGTGAATCTAGAGCATTATGTACAGATTGCTTCTCCTCATCTTCTCTCCAATTAATGTCTCTGTCAGACTCTCCTCTTCTTCTCTTGGGTTATGGATTGGCTCAGAAAGTGACCTTTGACAAAAACTTGAATTAAGTGAGGGAGTCAGTGTTCTAGGCAAACCTAGATGGGAGTGTGCCCTGTATCTTCAGCACAGCAAGGAAAAAGTATGAGTGGAGCCAGGTGGCAAGAGGGTGAGTAGAAGGAAGTGAGGTCAGAGAAATAAAAAAGAGGGACCAATTCATGCATTGCCTTGCAGGCCTTGGTAAAGAATTTGTCTTTTACTTTGGATAAAATGAGAAACCACTGGCTTTAAGTCTTCCCCTGGGGGAAATGGGGAACCGCTGGAAAATTTTTAGCAGAGAAGTGATATGATTTGACATTTAATCATCTTAAATGTGTTCAGTTTGCTATTGTGTTTGGAATAGACCCCTGGGAGGCACGAGTGGATGCTGGCAGAGCAGTTAGGATGTTTTCACAGGAATGAGTAGGAGAGCTGATGGTGGCTCCCACCAGAGAAGGAACAGTGGGAAGTAGTCAGATACTCTTATATTTTGAAGATAGAGCTAAGAAGTGTTCCTGTTAGATTGCATGTAGATGTCAAGGAAAGAGAGGAGTCCAGGATGACGCCAAGGTCTTTGGCCTGAGCTGCTGGGAGGCTGGAGATGCCATCAACTGAGATGGTGAATGGTGAGTGGAGGAGGCTTTGGGGGGATGTTCGGAAGTACAGCTTTAGACATGTGAAATTTGAGATATATCAGTTAGACATCCGAGTGTAGATGTTCAACCGGCAGTGGGATCAAATGAGTCTGAAATTCAGGAAAGAGGTTTGGAAAGGAGATATATAACGTTGGAAGGCATTTAGCATGTAAAGGGTACTTAATACCATGAGCCCAAATGATAGAACCAAAGAAGTGAGCGTTGATACAGGATGGAAGAAGACACAAGAGTGAGCCTGGAAGCAGTCTAACATGGAGATATTGGAGAAGAGGGAGAATGGACAAAAGAGGACGGGGAAAATGACCATGCTCACACTCATCTGAAATTTGCTCCCTCAAGCTGAAGATGGTAGGGAAAAAGTTAAGAGAGGAGAGACATTACTAGGGAATTGATACTCAGGGCAGACTGGATGTAGAAGCTACCTTATTCCTTTCCTATAGGGGCTGAGAGAGAGGACATGAGTATGGATAGAAAATTATCTTCCTAAGGATTTGTTAAATTTAGAACTTGACTCCTTTTTATATATCAAATTATATATATACAGGTTGACTTAAAAATGCTATTGAAATCAAGGCAAAATGCAGCACTTTGTTTATGTGTTCAATATATTTATATGTGTAAATTCTCAAGAAATACTTGTCAAATTATTAATAAATTACCTTTTTGCTGATAATTTTACTATTATGTTAAGACTGTTTTCTTTGCATAAGGGGGACACATAAAAACTTTCTGCAATACTTTTTCTGAAGACATACATACCTATTGAATCAGATGCCAGTTAATTCAGCCATGTAACTTATTCTTTCTCTATAATTATTTGTCAGAACTCACTAGGAAATAGACACAGTGGGTGTGAATTGTCTATTCCTCTTCACTATGGCTGATTGGCAACTGTAGTCAATAAGACAACCACTGAAAATATGAATGTATTCAAATAGGAGGTAGATTTTATTATGTGGACCTAAGTAATCTCCATTGAAAGTTAGAGCTTCAATCTACATTAATTTAGAAATATCCTACATACTTGGAGATTATTCCAGTGAGAGTCTTCTACCCCAGGAGGACAGCATAACTAACAAATCTGACTCTTCCTTCAGAAAGAGTAAGCAGTTTTGCTTACCAGGGTAGGAGGAGATGGCATTGATGTGGGTGGTCCTGATGACACCCACCCGTGTCCCACGGTTGTTTTTCATGCACATGCAGATACATATGGCAATTCCAGCAATGACCCCCATGATGAATACGATTCCAAATACTATGCCAGCAATTGCTGTGCCCCTAAAAAGGAAAAGCGAAAGTACATTTATTGAAAAGGCTCATAAAGATTCCTCAGCCTTTCAACTATAGTTCCATGACTACATGACAAGTGCCCCTTTAAATATGTTCTTAAGGATAGTGTTAAAAAAGACTCATGTTGGGCTTCCCTGGTGGCGCAGTGGTTGAGAATCTGCTTGCCAATGCAGGGGATATGGGTTCGAGCCCTGGTCTGGGAAGATCCCACATGCTGCAGAGCAACTGGGCCTGTCAGCCACAACTACTGAACCTGCACGTCCGGAGCCTGTGCTCTGCAACAAGAGAGGCCGTGGCAGTAAGAGGCCCACGCACCGTGATGAAGAGTGGCCCCCGCTTGCCACAAATAGAGAAAGCCCTCGCACAGAAACGAAGACCCAACACAGCCAAAAATAAATAAATAAATATATATATTAAAAAAAGACTCATGTTTTTCAGTTCTTGAAACCATTCCATAAGTTAATAATTTCCTTTGCAACATTTTCTCTGTTTCTCTTTCTGAAAGCCTATTCTGAAATAAACCTCTGAGCCTCCTGGATAACTTCTCTAATTTTTCCTGTCTCTGTTTTCTTGAACTACTTTCCAGGGAACTTCATTGAATTTATCTTCCAAACTTTTATTGAACTTTTAAATTTCAGCTATCATATTTTTAACTTCCACGTGCTCTATCTTATCCTTTATTGCAACACCTGTTTTATAGTGTCCTTTTTCTGCTTTTATGGATGTAATTTCTTCTATTAATCTCTAACAGTACTCATGACATATTCTTTGAAACTTTATCTGTTTTTTGTGTTTCCTCTGTCCTGTCTAGGCTCCTTCTTATTGATTGTTTACTTTAATCTGTTTCATGTTTGACATTTTCCTTAAATGTCTGGTGATCCCTGAATCTATTCCTATGTAATAAGCTGCTATTTAGTAATAGCTGGTTGGGAGTTCAGTGTGCAAAGCTAGCATTGGACAGGTGAACCCTGCAGTAGAGGATCAACTGAGGCCAGTTCGCATAGTTTTGTTTTTCTTTGTAGCTGTTCATTTTTACTCTTTAAAAGGATCCTCCAGTTTCATACTTGGGGAATATGAACTGGGCTGCCAGTTTCCTGGAGCCTGGGGTTTTATCCATAAGGGTATGGACTTTCACAAAATCCTCCTGCTTTCAGCTCAGAGACTCAGTCTCATTCTGCTGTGACAGAGGAGGCTTTCAGGTTAAGTCTTCAGTAACAAAATCTTTGTGGTTTAAAAGCATGACTTCTAAAGTCAGACTGCCATGGTTCCAACTGTAGCTGGGTAACCTCGGGCAAGTTGCTCAATGCCCCAGTTTGCTTCTTAATGAAATAAAGGTCAGCTTGGTGCTTATCTGACTCTCCTCCCAAATTTAATGTTATGAAATAACTGTGCTCCTAGATTCATTTGCCACATAAATAAGTTCCTGTTCTCAAGTGCTATATGAGCATCTATCGTGTACTTTTCTAGGACAGGTTCATAATCTCTCATCCCAAGGCCTTGGGACTAGATGTGTCTTGTAAGTCAGGAATGTTCAGATTTTGAAAAGGGAACATGCATATACTGTATATTATATGATATTCCCAGGGCCAACATCCTGAGCATAACACATGTACATTTCTGCAGTAAAGGTAGGAATATTAACACTCATGTATTACATAGAAGCTATAAAAAAAGCCCCAGGTTCGTTCAGGTTCAGTCCTGCCACCAATTGAGTTGTATAAAACCTTTACTTTTCAGAGTTTTTGAGGACTTCAGAATTGCAGATAAGGGACTGTGAACGTATATTTATACAATTCAGAAGAAATCTTCTCTCTCTGACTTTTCCCTACTCACTTAAAAAAACAGAATACCATTATGCATTCCAATAGACCCCTTTAAAATATTCCCACATGCATTTTAACTTTGTTAGTAAATTATGAAAGTAGAACGTGAGACATATTTGGACGGGCTGCTATTAGCAATTAAAGAATGGCAGAGTCTAGCAGTTCAATAAATATGTCTTTTCAAGAAAAAAGATTTATCAAAGGTGGTAACTTGAAATTAAAAAGAACTAAAAGTAATCTGGAAACTTCTTTTTTTATTGTAATTTTCAGGTCTAAATAAGACTAAATTGGAGGACTTAATTTATGTTCCAGAAATAATCAATGGTCTAATTATTCAGGTGTAGAGTTTCCAAAGTATGTGTTATGGAAGTTATCAATTTGGGACATATTTATATTCATTAATTCATTTTTAAATAGAGAAAAGTAAAAAATCAGTCACATTTTGTTTTCCTGTTGGCAGCTTCAGCAAAAGTGCCTGCCCTTGAGGTCAATAATGAGGTTGCAACTATTGTGTTAAATGAGGTTTTTGATTAAATCATGATTTTCATGTCCTTGATCCTTTGATACCCATTAGCAATTGTAAATTAGTTATTTAAGACATGGCAAGTGTAAAATTTATAACATTATTTAGCCTGTTATTAATTTAAAAAATAAGTAGTCATCTTCCAGTATATAAATAATTTGGTTTAGTCAACTGTTGGAAAGAGAGAAGCTATTAAGTTGAGAAATTTGGCATCATAAAATCCTTGAAAAGATTTATTTAGGGAATGTATTTTTTTTGAAAGAATGCATTACAAGGTTTGCATATTTTCTCTTCTCTAAACTTCTATTTTGAAATAATTATAGATTCAGAGAGGTCCTGTGTATCCTTCACCCAGTTTCCCCCAATGGTTACATCTTAGGTAACTAAAGTACAACATTAAAACCAGGAAATTGGCATTGGTATAAAGTGTGTGTACAGTTCTATGTCATTTTAACACGTACATAGATCCATGCAAACAGTTCAGCAAGCAAGGTACCATACCATCACCCCAAAATATTTCCCTGGGCTCCTCCTTTACAGTCATATCCAACCTCTACCACCATTAATAACCCCTGACACCATTCATCTGTTCTCCATTTCTATAACTTTGTCATTTCAAGAATGTTATACAAATGGAATCACATAGTACATGACTTTCTGAAATGCTCTTTTTTCACTCAGCATTATGTCCTTGGAAGCTATACTGGCTTTTCTGTATAGCAATACATTCCTTTTTATTACTGTGTAGTATTCCATGGTATAGATATAACACCAGACCTGAAAATTACAATAAAAAAAGAAGTTTCCAGATTAATTTCAGTTTTTTTAATTTCAAGTTATCACCTTTGATAAATCTTTTTTTCTTTTTTCTTTGTTTAACCATTACTTCTTATAGGACATTCTGTTTACTTCCAGTTTTGGTTTTTCCATTTATAAAGCTGCGATGAACAATCATGTACTGGTTTTTATGTGGACATAAGTATTCATTTCTCTGAATAAATGCCAGGAGTAGGATTGCTAGGCTATATAAGCATATGTTCTATTTTAAAAGAAATTGCCAAACTATTTTCCAGAGTGACTGTACTATTTTACATTCCCACCAGCAGTATAGGAGAGATCCAGTTTCTATGCATCCTTGTCAGCATTTGATATTGTCATTATTGTTTATTTTAGCTGTTTTAATGGGTGCATAGTGATTTCACTTTGTAATATTAATTTACATTTACCTTAAGCTAGTGAATATTTTTCATGAACTGATTTGCCGTTTATATGTCTTCTTCAGTGAAATGTCTCATATCTTTTACTCATGTTCTAATTGAATTATTTGTGTTTTTACTGTTGAACTTTTGAGAGTTCTTTGTAAATTCTAGATATGACTCCCTTATCATATAAGTAGTTTGTAAATATTTTCTCCCAGCCTGTAGCTTGTCTTTTCATCCTCTTAACAGTCTTTTGCAAGAGTAAAAGTTTTTCATTTTAATGAAGTCCAACTTATCAATTTTTTCTTTTATGAATTGTGCTTTTGTTGTCATGTCTGAGAACTCTTCACCAACCCCTAGTTTCTGAAGGTTTTCTCCTATGTTTCCTTCTGAAAGATTTATAGTTTTATGTTTGACATTTAAACCTATCATCCATTTTGACTTAATTTTGTATATGGTGTCAGGTTTAGATCAAGTTTCATTTATTTTGCCCATTGATAGCCAAGTGCTCTGGCACATTTATTGAAGACACTATCCTTCTTTCATTGCACTGCTTTTGCACCTTTGTCAAAAATCAGTTGGCCATTCTGTCTGGGAGTATTTTTGGGTTCTGTATATTTTCTTGTTGTTGGATAGGGTGTTTTATAAATGTTGAGTAGATTCTGTTGGTTGATGATATTGTTCAGTTCTGCTATATCCTGTTGATTTTCTATCTAGTTTTACTAATTGTTGGTGAGGGATGCTGAAGTTTCCAACTATAATTTTGGATTTGTTTGTTTCTTCTTTCAGTTCTATCAGTTTTGTTCCATATATTTTGCAGCTTTTCTGTTCTGTCTAGGCTCTGCATTTGACCTGTGCTGATAGGCATTGGGATGAGGCTGTATGTTTTTTTTTTTTTTCTTATGGTGTTTGGTTATATTCAAATTAGTTAAATTGTTACTGTCTCAAAGTTTTCTGTTTTGCTAGGCTGTCTCTTTCTGGGGACTTTGGCTGCAGAGATCAGGCCTTTGTTGGGGTTTTTATTGTCTGCTCCTATTGGGGCTTATGGGTTGCCAGCTTCTTTATCTACAAACCTGGGGGAAATGAGGCAAAAAGAAAACCCAGGGAGCTCACTGTCATGTCATGTTGTTCTTCAGCCCACGAAGTTCCTAGCTGCTCTGCCTTCTCTTCATCTTTCAAAATTTTCTTGTTTGTTTTATAGATAATATTTAGGGTTTTAAAGTTGTACACAGAGGGAGGAATAGGGAAATGTACTGAAAAAATAAAATATTGCAATAAATGGTATTGTTTAAAATTGTAAAGTGATTTTTTAAAGCATAATATAAAAACATTTTTATAGAAGAGATAAAAAATGTGATGAATATCCTTAAAAATATAGTTGGGTTTTTAGGGAAAAACATTGCCATTGATCTACATATATATATATCTCCTATGATTTTGAACCTTTTCCTATACATATTAAAAGTGCTCAAAAATCTTTAATAAATACACAAATTAAGCTAATCTTACCCACAATTATTAAACTGTTAGGAACTATCACGCACAAAATTCTTCCTCTGTAATGAAAGTATTTCCTAAAGGCATGTGTATTCAAATGAAACCTGAAAGGGCATTTCTGTTGGGAGAAGAACGAAATATAACTTCTTTTTGGTGTTGTTAATTCTTTCTTTTTTAACTTCTGATATTTTGGACTATAAAGCATAATTCATGTAAATATATATGCAAAGAGAAATTTCTGTTTTCAGGAGGCTACTGCAATACCTTTTATGAATTCTACAATTTCACAAGTAATTATCTTTTCGTGCCTTTAATAATTTTGTGTGAGCTCAGTTCTAAACAAAAGCATTTAGTTTTTTGGTTACATACAAGAATCACCAGACAAAAAATCCAAGGTTACATAAACAAATTATTCTTTTAAACTATCCATTATAATTATTTATTATAGTGAATGACTTTTTTCGATCAATTTTTAGTCCAAGAGTAGGCAGTCTATGGCCATGGGCCAAATGGGGCCCACAAGTTGTTTCAGTAAATAAGGTTTAATCGGAACAAAGACAAACACATTTGTTTACCTGTTGTTTGACTGCTTTGGTGCTATAATGTCAAAGATGAGTAGTTGTGACAGAGACCACATGGTCACAAAGCCTAAAATATTTACCATCTTGCTCTTTGTAGAAAAAGTACTGAACTCTGATTTATTTCACTTGTGAATAAATTAATGCTGCCTTTCCCTAGATGACGTTTTCTAAAACATGATGTCAGTAATGATATTGTAACAAAGCAAGTGGTAGCACAGGCCAGACAATTTGTACTGAAAAATCTAACATTTAATGGTATTTGGAAGCTCTTTTAATTCCATTAATCAGAAACTCACAAGAGTTGCAAGGTCTGAATATTCTTTTTGATTACCACTACTAATGTTTACTCTAGTACATTTCTGATGCTATTTCAATACAAAAATTACTCATGTTTTGTGGTATAGTGAAAATAAATATTTAGTCTTTGCCCCAAGATCCTGGCACAAAGCTTTTAAAACCCTTAGAATCTCTGAAGTGATTAAAGTGTCTTTTGTATGCTAATGAGATGACTGGTGGTTGGGGGGCCCTAGATAACTTTAACAGGGGCACTGGTATCCAGAAAGACCAAAGCATAATTAGAGGGTTGGAACTTTTCCCACTTCTGACCTCCAGAGATGGGGGCAGGGCTGGAGGCTGAGTTAATCACCAATGGTCAGTGAGTTATTCATCAATGGTCAGTGATTTAATCAATCATGCCTACACAAGGATAGCACCTTAAAAACCCCTACATAATGGGGTTCAGAGACCTTCCAGGTTGATGGACACATCATGGTGCCCGGAGAGTGGAGCATAGAGAGAGAGCATAGAGTAGAGCATGGAGAGGGCATAGCAGGTCTGAAAGCTCCATGCCCCTCCCCACATACATTGCCCTATGTATCGCTTCTACTTGACTGTTCCTGAGTTGTATCCTTTATAATCAACTGGTAATAGTAAGTAAAGCGTTTTTCTGAGTCCTATGAGTTGTTCTAACAATTAGTCAAACCTGAAGGAAGGGGTTGGGGGGATCCCTGACTTTGTAGTCAAGTTGCATGGACGTGTGTATAACCTGGGGACTCAGTACTTGTGACTGCCATCCTAAATAAGGGCAGGCTTATGGGACCGAACCGTTACACCTGTGGAGTCTGACACTCACTCCAGGTAGTGTGCATCAGAATTAAATTGAACTGTAGGACACCCAGCTGATATGAGAATTGGTTGGTGTCAAGAGGAAAGACACCCCACGGGCTTTCTTCTCTGTTCTCCAAAAGTCTTTGTGGACACATCTAAGTATCAGTGTGTATGGTTTAGCTCCATGGATGGTTTTTGACCATTTGCAGATAATAAAAAAATTTGGAACAAAATTATGGATTGAAATGTGTACCAAAATGAGACTTTATAATCAAGATATTAAATGTACTTGTAGTGGCTTTAATATACAATGAAACCGGGGTTTATAACAAGGCTCAGAGACAATATTTTTCATTCCATAAATAGCTTTTCATAAGTAAAAATGATTCTGATAATGTTGCAATTTTTACAATAATATTTACAAAACATTTTAACCTTGGTACTGCTATACAGCAACTTAAAAATACAGATACCTTGACATGGTTTTACTATTAATTGATGTTTAAGGTAAAGAGTAAATATGCAAAGAATGCCATTAGATTATTTCTGTTCTTTCTCTGACATGACTAATTTATAAATGCATTTTATACAAAGGACTTATGAATATTCCATGCAATAATTTAATAACATATCTCTATTAAATAGGAAAAAAGGGCCACAGAGATATTTGATGCCTACATAAGATGCAGGAAGAATTATAGAATATTTCCATTAGGAGAAACTTTTCAAATGAACATAAGAGTTTTTAAGAAGTACATTAAGTGAGAAAACCTTTAGAAGAGAATTTTCTGGAATAACTGCCTACAATTTCAAAAGAATAAACTTAAAATGAGTTCATTTACTATTAGAATGAAAAATAAGTCATAAATACAGCAAAAGCATTTTATCTTTCTATTAAAGAGGAAATATTAAATAATTCTATATATTTATAATAATCCATAAGTGACTAATTAAAGCAATGAAAAAATATCATTTCAACTGTAGGGCTGAAAGGAAAAAGCACACATGAGAAAAATAAAACAAAATTCTTCTTCAGACTCTTTCATTAGCTCAATAATTGTTCTTTCAGCCAGTGCATTAAAATATGTAATACAATATTTTCATGCTCAAAATCTTCAAAACCCATATTTTATTCTACACCTATTCACAATTTATAAAGTCTATAACTTTAGCAAAACTCGTACTGGCTTAATTTAAAAATGATTCATTTTCCTCGTTGTTGCTTTAATAAATCAATACAGAAGAGTAAGAATAGAAAAACAAGCTCAACGGAGTATGGTTTTCAATATGGAGAGTATTTAGTTCCGTCACTTTAATGAATAATAGTAGGTCCCCAGAACTAAATATATCTATATCTATCTTTGAATCTGTATCTATCTCTACCTATTTATATACATATACATTTATATATATATCAAATACGATGACTATAACTTCAAGTGGTTAAATTATTGCTAAATATTGTTACAATTCGACATGTTAAATGCTTATGAAGAGTAGAAACACCAATCCATGTAATTTTCCCAATAAGTCTATATTACTTGCAAAAAAATCCTGTAAAATTCATATATGTTAAAGATGTTTATTTTGCCTTTTTTTTTTCATTTTAGTCCTTCTCTCTAATAACATCATTCAACATATCTTCCTTCTTGGGGCTTTATAGGTAACTTTTCTGTAGTCCTCAGAATAATAAAATTAGAAACTAATTTTTCTCTAAATGTTTAAATTTACTTCATTTACCGACTCAGTCCCTGTGGTAGACAATTGTCTACCTCAGTATCTATTCTCTACATTTTCCTTGATAAAAGAACCCTTGATGGTTAACTGGGTACATGACTACTTGAAATAGATACTATTTTTTCTAGACACCCTTAAACCTAGCAGTAAAGTTCTAGAAAATAAGTTGTAAATAAAATGTTTTGTGTTATTGCTCAAGAAACCTCCTTGAAAGATGGCTGGGATGGGTTTTTTGTCCCTTCCTCCTTATCTTACCCTCCATCCTGCTTTCTGAAATGTGGGTGTGGTGGCTGAGCTCTCGTGTCCATGTTGGACCATGAGGATAGTCAACCTAAAGATGCAGGAGGTATGAATTTGATGGAGTATGCATCCCTAACAGCTACATGGAGATGCTATATCACTCCCAAGTTGCCTATCTCTAGGTTTCCTTTACATGAGACAGAAACACACTGTTTTTTAAAAAAAATTATTAAAACCTCTATTATTTTAGTTTAAGTGTGCGTGTGAGAGAGAGCTACACTGCTTGACCTAACCTTACCTAATACAACTTCTTTGCTACAATAAGCACACTGGGTAAACAAAAAAATATTTCACGTGGAAATAGTTCTAAGGAGCACACAGGTACTCTGAGATCCCCGGGTAAAGGTTCCAAAAAAGCATACCAGGGGGCTTCCCTGGTGGCATAGTGGTAGGGAGTCCGCCTGCCGACGCAGGGGACACGGGTTCGTGCCCCGGTCCGGGAGGATCCCACGGGCCGCGGAGCGGCTGGGCCCGTGAGCCATGGCCGCTGAGTCTGCGCGTCCGGAGCCTGTGCTCCGCAAAGGGAGAGGCCACAGCAGTGAGAGGCCCGCGTACCGCAAAAAAAAAAAAAAAAAAAAAGCATACCAGAACCAAGAAAGCATGAGACTGCATTCAACTTCTATTAAATTGGGATCACTTATCTTCCATCTTAGGTAGAGTTAAACTTGTATGATTCAGTGAAAGACCTTCAAAAAATTCCTACGTTGCCTAGATGTCAAAGAGGTATACAAAATGAGAATAAAAAATGGTCTTGAATGTGCTGTGAACGCTAGGGTGACCTGCACAATAGCGCTTTATCACTGGAGTGCGATAGTAAATAATTTGATTGATGAAGAAAGCAAGAATAACTAAAGCCAGAGTACCCTCTGAGAATTGGTTGGTTTGCCCTTATCTTCACTGATCAAATTTTCTGAACAAGTTATGTTAGATTCCTATGTTAGATTCGTAAAGTGAGTTCAATGAAGATCAAATGCATATAATAAAATAATTTAAATATTAATAATATCAATTAAATGTTTTTCCATATATATGTGATCATATATGGACATATTTAACTGTAATTTAGAAAAACAGGAATCTGAGTGAAGATTCCCTGAAGTATATTACTTGACATATTCTGTATACTGTGTGCATTCCAAATGTCATGATCTGATTAGCTGTCAGTATAGCCGTGAGATAGCACAGCATAACATAGTGTAAGTCAAAATTTAAATTCAGTCATTCATGGTTACAGAAGTTTCCAGAAACGTTTTGCACAATATTCACAAATGTGATTCATTTCATTGTTTATTTAACAACAATATTTGGAAAAGTAGTATTGACCCACACTTAACACTGGTTGAATTTTCCAGTCATGGCCTCGAGATGTTTGATTTATTCCACAGTCATTATGCCTGTAATTTTAAACAGCTATCGCTAGATAATTAACAGTCATCACTTTATTGATGAAATATATATCAGTTATCTACCATGTGCTAGGCACTATTCTGGGTGCTGGGATGCAAAGTTGAATGATACATGGTATCTGTCTTCAAGGATTTTAGAGGCATGTACGAGATACTAAACAAAAAGAGAGATTTTGAAAGGCCACTATCTCCAGGCATAGAAGACTAAGTCAATAAAATAATTTAAAAATTTGATCATACTCCGCAAAAGAGAACATTTTTTTTAGTTAATGTAATAAACTCAAGAGAATAGTAGTGATTTCTTAATACTTCTTACTTGCATATAATAATTTTTTGACCCAGAGGATGCTTTTGTGAAATAGAATTCAACCCACTTGTTTTGTGGGTGAAAAAATCAAATCCATGGGAGGCTAAAATAACGATCTTCTAGTTAGTTTCGTGGTAAAGAATAGAGCTCAGTGATTCTAATTTTCACCCCAGAGCTGTTTATATGGCAGTGGACTGCCCTGCTCATATTCTTTCATCCACTCACCAAACATTTATAGAGTCTGTCTGCTGTGCCAGATACTCTAGTGAGCACTAGACATATAAAGATGAACAAAGTCTCCTTAGGAAGCAGAGAAGAAGAGGAGAGAAAGGATTCCTGGAATGTTTGGGAAATTGAAACCTTGAGACCTGATGACTGACTGAATTGGGTAGTAAATGAGAGGCAGGAGTGTGGAATATCTTCCATGTGGATGACTGCCCCTTGCTGTACCATATACAGTCCCTAAAAATGTCTTGAAATGAAGAATAAATGAGACAGGAAATCATAAACTAGATTTAAGTAGATACAGGCAGAAGGCAAGCCACACAGGTTTCCTTGCCTTCTTCCTTCTAAACCTAAAAATTTCCCAATTACTTCTAGACTTACGTTTATAATGCTTTGGCACAGTTCACCCTTTGAAGTGACCTTTGCTGAAACTTCACACTGAGCTAATTACCTTAACTTGCTTATGATGTTTACTTTAGACAGGACTTTCTTCTTTTTCTTCCTGTACCTTTTTATCATATTTTAAGTAGAAAAAAATCACGAACCCGTTTTTTTTTTTAACACTAACTCTAAAGATTTCTATTAAAAATCCATTTGTTGAGATTTAAGTCCTGAGAGCATGTAAGATTTAAGAGATTGAATCTGATTATGAAAATCAGAACCCTCAGGATAATCCGATTTCCTTTCCATTGACACCAGCATGGAGAGTTTCAAATAAATATGGAGGCTTATATAATTATTGATCTAGCAGAACAGCAACTACCTTTTAGGCCTAGACATTTGAAAATTTAATAAGGTTCCCATAGGACTGGGGTGGAGGTTGTAAACCTTTCCAGATTAACTGCTGAAACAGGTAACAGACCTTGATGATGTAATGGACCCCTGGCAGTGAGACCATGGGCCACCAAATACAGTATTTTCACGTGTGGCTCCGTCAACTGCTAGTCTATACATTACAAGGTAGCCAGCCCACTCAGACAACTGTGGTCCCTTCCTGGACCCTAGAAAGTCCCCATCCTCTGCCAAGACAAACCTGCAACTGATCACCATCTGCGGGTAGGTCTCCATTCTAGTTCTGCCAATGATTTGCTCAGTTCTGACGTTTACTATCTGCACACAACTCCCTCAGGCTGGGGCTGCTCAGACCCAAGGGAGGCTGCCTGATCTCACCTCTCTGAAAGTCTTGTTCATAACTTCACCTGCACCAGCCTAATGTGGTTGATCAGAGCTGTTACACTTTGGCTGCCTCAGAGAATCTAGCCTCACACTCACTTTAATGGTTCTTAAAGTCATTAACAAGCAATACATCCTCATCACAGCTAATTAGATCATGACATTTGGAATCCACGCAGTATACAGAGTATGTCAAGTAAGATAGTTCAGGGAATCTTCACTCAGATTCTTGTTTTCCTAAATTAAACTTAAATATGTTCATATATGATCATATATATCTGGAAAAAACATTTAATTGCTACTATTAATACTACTATTATTATATGCATTTGATCTTCACTGAACTCATTTTACGAATCTAACATAGGAATTAGGCATTTGTTCAGAAAATTTGATCAGTGGAGATAATTGCAAACCAACCAGTTCTCAAAGGGTACTTTTTGGCTGAGTTATTCTTGCTTTCTTCATCAATCAAATAGCTACAAACAGTTTCTGAGTTTTATGCCGTATAATTATCCATGAGAGGAAAACTGATTTCAATCATGTCTCATTACAGTAGATTCAATCCCAGAGAAGGAATGTGAATAGCTCAGGTGGAGTTGGGGACCCTCCTATAGAACAGTCCACTTGGCCAAGGCCAAGAATACCACGATTAGCCCAGCTTGGGTCAAATGCCTGTCCCCAGACCTGCTCTATGTAACCAATGCAGAAACACGTGGGGGAAATAGAGTTGGTCAATTCAGGAGCAGAGGCAACAATTTGGCAAAAAATGACACAGTCATTCACACACAAGATAACTTTGTATAGTTGACATTAGGATTCCAAGCCCAAGTCTGAGTTTACGGCTGTAAGCTAGGATTATAAAGAATGAAGAAAAACATAATTCAAAAAGAGTTACGTACCACAATGTTCATTGCAGCTCTATTTACAATAGCCAGGACATGGAAGCAACCTAAGTGTACACTGACAGATGAATGGGTAAAGAAGATGTGGCACATATATACAATGGAATATTACTCAGCCATAAAAAGAAATGAAATTGAGTTATTTGTAGTGAGGTGGATGGACCTAGAGTCTGTCATACAGAGTGAGTAAGTCAGAAAGAGAAAAACAAATACCGTATGCGAATGCATATATATGGAATCTAAGAAAAAAAAAAAAGGTCTGAGGAACCTAGGGGCAGGACAGGAATAAAGATGCAGATGTAGAGAGTGTACTTGAGGACACGGAGAGGGGGAAGGGTAAGCTGGGACGAAGTGAGAGAGTGGCATGGACTTATACACATTTGGTATACACTACCAAATGTAAAATAGATAGCTAGTGGGAAGCAGCCACATAGCACAGAGAGATCAGCTCGGTGCTTTGTGACTACCTAGAGGGGTGAGATAGGGAGGGTGGGAGGGAGACGCAAGAGGGAGGAGATATGGGGATATATGTATACGTATAGCTGATTCATTTTGTTATACAACAGAAACTAACACACCATTGTAAAGCAATCATACTCCAATAAAAAAAAAGAGAATGAAGGACAGATAGAGACAAATCTCAGTTCTGTTCATCCTTCACCTAAATATATACGTGTTACCAGAAAGTCAGAAAAGTAACTTTAGACAAATACAGAGGTTTGGGACTATAAGGATTTCTAGTGGCCATGTTTTGAAAGACCTTATTTCAAAGAATCTTAAATTATATAACACTAAACATATTTGAGTATTTCCTAGATATATGTTAGTGTTTCAAGGAAGATAGAGCCTGGGGAAGACACATTTGCACGTATGTAAATAATTATAATGCACAGCATTGATTGCAAACAGGGGAAGCATGGAGTAGGTTCTATGACAGCAGAGGATAGAAAATGTGCGAGTGTGTGTGTGAGTAGAGATGGGTGTGTGTGAGAATGTATATCACTGAAAGAAGGTGCAGGTGTATATGCATGTTTGGGGAGTGCTTGAGGATGGGTGGATTCCTAAAGGAGGTAACTCCTTCTGAATCTTAAAGGAAGATGAGGAATTAATCAATGGAGATTGAGGAGATTGGAGCAGAAACACATTTAAGATCAAAGGAACAAGGTATAAATGCCATAGGAATGTAAGATACTGTGACATGTTTAAGGGACCATGAAAAATTGAGAGTTGCTGAAATAGAAAAGATGCAGATGAGGCTGGAGTAAAAGCAGGGGTTTGGGGGTGGCAATTAGGAGGTTCTTCAATAACACTGTAAAGAACTTGACCTTTTTACTGGAGTTAATGGAAAAATAAGTGAAAACCTGCAAGCATGGATCAATCTAAGAGTAATGTGAAGAGTGGATTTAATGGGTACCAGGCCGTACCCAAGTGGTCCTATTGAAAGACCATTGTAATTATCCGGGCAAACCGTGGTGAAAGACTGAACCTGACAATGAAAGTGGGGCAGGGAAGAAGGTGGGGAGGAGGGAGTTCAAAAACTCAGAACGTATAACATGGAAGGTAAAGTTAGCGGTGCCTTCATGTCATCAAATTCAAACTTCTAAAAGATTATTATAACTCTGTGCTATCTGCAGGCAGACAAAGCTCTTGGACACTCCCAGCCCTTAAAAGTCACTAAGTCTGGAGGCATCTTTTCCATTACTGAATAATTCCCTGTAACTGTGGGACACTTCAGTAGATTTAGTTCACCAGATCTCTTATCTCTCTCAAAGAAGGGACCTCTGCAGAGGGAAAGCTCTGACCTTTCATAGGAAAGAAGGGAAGTGTCAGGCCCAGAAGGTATCAGAGGGCAGGAGATAAACTTTGCTTACCCTTGTTGTCTACTGGTCTGATTTCAACCAAGTGTGTTTTCCAAAGATGAGTATGTTTATAAAAAGCCTATGTACTCTTTAATATTGCATTACATAAACTTTTAGCATAGTGAGCATGCATAGATAGGAGGTTTGTTTTATTTGTATAATCAATGAACTCTTAATTGCCCTTCTCTGAAATGCATGTCCTTAAACCTCTGTAAAACATAAATTAAAAATAATAGTCTTTGAGTTATTCTTAGATTGCTTCATGCAGTCTGATCTTCCGATCCAAGTCTTTGTGCAGTTAGAATCTTAATTGGATCAGCTGATGCCCGATGTCCCCTCCAGCTCCCCAGTACCGCAACTAATTAGCAGAAATTCCACTTTAATAATACAGCTGCTGCAGTTAAAGAAAGGAAAGTAAAACAGAGGTGGAAATCTCAACCTAATGAACACTGAAGAAAGATTAGAAGCAAGTTAAAATTCAGTGTGATAATTAATTACAGTCCAAGAAAATGAATATTGGCTAACTGTAATTTAAGCTATATTTATTCATGCAAGTCTCTTCCACAACATCACCTCCAATTCTGAGATAGAAAGAGAATACCTCTTCTCAATAATTCTTATCTCATTTATTGTCAATATAAGCAACAATCTCAAGTCTGTGGAGGTGTAAAAATCATCAAGGTAGTATTCAGTATTTTAAGTGAGTAATTATAAATGCATGCACTCATGCATAGTATCAAGCCAACTCTTTATTAATTATTTCTACTTTGGAAAGTCATAGTTTTGTCTCAAAGATCTTGGCAAAAATAGCTATACCATGACACAACAGTTGGTTTGGAAGATATTTTACTTGATTTTTTTTAAATAGAGAGAATAAAAGATTTAAAAATCAGATGGATTCTTGCAATTTTAGGAGCAGCTATTATAATGTGCTTGAATGTTTCACTGTATTCTTTGAAATTCCAATGGGCCAGGGAGCTACCCACTCTTATAGCCATGCAACATACAGGGAGGGAATTATGCCTGGTTTGAACCACTAGAGTGGTATTATATCAGTATTGTCTCTTTAGGCAGACTTCATCCTGTTGCATCTAATAGTACAGTTAAAATTTAGGAGGAGTGGTCCCCAAAATGACAGTTCTCTTACTGGGGAGAAGATAACTAGCCAACATAAGCTGTGTAGTCTGGTGGGATGAGGTAAGCAGTAGTTATTTAAGTAACTTATATTACCTGTGTGGATGGGCAGGAGAGCAAATTACAGTGTGGGTCATCACCATAAAGTCAAGATTCTTCTGACTAAATTACTGCAGAGTGGGCAGAGAGGTGGATCCAACAAGAAGAAACACAGAAACAGAGAATTAAGGGGGTCATAATCTTTAGTTCCACAGGTCCATCTAAGGCAGGTGAGGGCGGGCAGCAGCGTTGCTGTGGAGACAGTAAGAGCTGCCTGCTCCTCTACATTTCCCAGCTGTCCATGCATCTTGGAAGGGAGGGGCTGTGTGACTAATTCTCCCCAACAGAATACTGAAGGAAGAGATGCATCACTTCCTGTCAAGATCGATGAAGAGGTGGTGTTCCTTCCTCACCTCCTTTCACTACCCCAGCCTGGGTGCCTGGAAGCAAAGGATTCTGGGATGGTGAGTCCACAATATGGAAGGAGGCACAGTCCCTGAGCCATGGCGTCAGGGAGAGCCACACAGGTGAGCTGCTGATGTGATCAAAAAATAATATGGCGTTGGGTTGAGCCACTGAGATTTCAGGGTTTATCTGTTTCTGCAGCATAGCCTAGCTATCCTGACTAAGGCATTGGTGTTGTGACTCAGAGCACAGGATGTGGATTCAGCATACCAATGTATAAATCTTGTTTCCACCACTGACGACCTCTGTGACCTGACATCTCTGAGCTTCAGTTTTGAGCGCAAGAATTTTGTTATCAGGATGAGACATCATACGTGGTTTCAACTCAGGCAACAAAATATAAGTCCCGTGGTGGGCCCTGGAAATACTGCCTCCTAAAACAGATGAAACTTGTAAGGAATCAGGTGTGGGTCTCAGGCTCCTCGAGTAACAGAGCTGAATGGGCCCCACAAGGCACCTGATTTGGTGAAGAATATGAGAGCCAATCCCATGTTGGCTGTCATATGTTGAGAGCCTCAGAGTGAAGGCCGGTCCCCAACTCTGGCTTCATGTTAGATTGAAATTAAGTCACACAACAATATTGACACCTGTAAACCAAATCAATGAAATTAGAATCTCTGGGGATGAGATCCAGATATTATATTTTTTAAGTTACCCTGGTTGTGCTAATATAGAGCCAGAATTAGGAATCAATGAGTTGGAGTAACAAAGAGACCTAAAGCTGCCTAAAAGCTTTCTGTTTCCATTGAAATTGGTTCAGGAGGCGAAGGATAGAGCTCAGGGGCAAGAAACACCAAGTGGACTCAGATACGTGAAATTGGCAAAAGAAGGGATTTTAGCAGCAATTTCTCAACAAAAAAGAGATAGTGATTTAAACATTTAAACATTTCCATCTACAGCACTTACACAGAATAAATATCATTATGAATATTACTGTTATTTCTTTTCAGTCCTCATTCCATATCATATTCTCAATCTACTAAATGCACTTAAAATAAAGGAAGAAATCATGGGTGTACACATGAATATTCAGCATAGAAAAATATTTCTGATTGGTAATATACAAAACTAGTAAAATATTAACAAAACGTTATAGAAATAAAGAAACTGAACAATTGATATATGTTTGATTCTGTCAAAATACGCAGATCAGTGCTTCCCAAATGGGGAGAAAATTTAGTTCAGCAGCCTAGAAATTGCCAGTTGGTTCAGACCTCTTATTTATCCAATGCCCTTTTCTATTGTTGACCTACCCCACATTCAGCAAGAAAGATTAATTTCCTTTCAGATGTGAGTGAATCTTAATGGCAATGTGTACCTTAATTTCCTTTAGTCATCTATAACTATTCCTCAAATTTCTCCTGTTTTTGGACCGCTAAGGTCCAGTGGAATGACAAACTTGAAAATATCTACTAGTAATGAAAGGCATTTGTTGGACACTAGCATATTAATTACTTGGTTTTGATGATGTAGGAAGGTTACTAAAAGTACTCAGTTTACTGGCATCAAGGCTTTTTGTTTTTTTCTTCTTTACTTGAAATCAAAGCCAACAGTCTTAATAATTTTGACTGGTCCTTAAAATATTCTCACATTTGCTCAGCGTTAATTTGCAAATGAGCCTTTCCTAACCAATGGACCCTCATCAGGAAATCTAAATCATAAAAATTCCAGGGAACACCACCAATAACTTATTTTATGTAAACTGTTTGGAATTATGCCAATCAATTCGCTAGTTCATGATTTCAAAGATTGTTTAATCAATCTTGTATTACTCAATTCATAGAACATAAAATAGACCCTTTAACAAGAATTTGGATTTGATTCTGTAAGAAAGACAAGGTCATTTTTTAAAAGCAAATCAGCTAGCAAGAGGGCTATCAGAAGCATGTGTACAAAGAAAAATGGTCACAGAAACTTTGGGCTCTATTCTATAAACCTTGACCTTTATTTTTCCCTTCTGCTACTACTTTGCTTCCTTTACTATTCCATTAGGGAAATTCTAGTATCACATGGGGCTAAGAAATATAATTTGATCTTTTACTATTTTAAGTTCAAGTTATTTAAATGCCATGGACTCAGTGAAGTGTGGCTTACGTCCATAAGACCAACCTCAGAAAGCATCGTACATACTCCCTCTGACAACATGATAATGTGAAACTAATTGCTTTTGGGGGAATTCATAAATTTAAGATCAAGGCTCCTAAACATGTTTCAAAATGCCTGAGAAACAGACATTCTTTTCTACACTGAAAGACAAACAAAACATGGGTCTTTCAGGAGACCCACGTGTAAATATTGATTTTATGCCCTCCGCCTAATTAAAATGTCTAAACTGGATCTCAAGTTGAGTTCCCATTTCATTTATATCATATATTTTCATTTGGTTTTAAACTCCAAGCAGCTAAATTTGGCATCAGTTTGACAAGATTCCCATCTTTTACATTTGATAAGTTATTGAAAATAGAGTGAAGAAAGTATCTCTTCATATATTCATCAGCTATGGATGAAGTACCTATTCATCTGTTTGTCTAGGAGCTGTGGGCACAACAGTGATCCAGAAAACATCTGCTTTGACCTCTACCATGGAAGAAAGACAGTTAGATAATAAGATATTTAGGAATATTAAGGAAGTTGTAATTAAAGTGAGATTTGAAAGGTGAATTAGTCAAGAAAGAAAGCAAAGGATTCATGAAGAGGCAACAACCTGTGGGAAATCGGGAGAGAGTAGGGCACATTTTAAGAGAGAGAAGATCCGTAGAGCAAGTACTGTCTACAGCTTTGATGGTAGGAAGGTGTTTGACTAATGGCTGAAGATAGGCTTGGGGAGCTAAACAGCAATGAGGTCATGAAGGGCCCTGAAAACCATGGTAAAAGGGAGACCATAAAGCAGGGGCATCAGTGGCAAGAAGGCAGTTGTGTTGCAGGAGGATGTCAGGGACAATGACAAAGGGATTGCCTGAGACAAGAGTGGAGACAGTTGGAAGTGGTGTCTGGAAGGCCAGACACCAGTTGGGAGGTGAGAAAAGGCACTGCCAAGCATAGTGGGTTGAATGGTGGTCCTCCAAAAGATATGTCCATGTCCTAATTCCCAGACCCTGTGAACATTACCTTATTTGGAAAGGGCCTTTGCAAATGTAATTAAATTAAGGATCTTGAGATCAAGGGATCATCCTGGATTATCTGTGTGGACTCTAACTCCAATGACAAACATCTTATGAAGGACACACTGGGGAGATTTGACAGGCGGAAGAGAAGAATGCAATGTGACCGCGGAGGCAGAAGTCTGAAAACAAGCCAAGGAATGTCAACAAACACTAGACACTGGACAAGGTGAGAAAAAAACCTTTCCCTAAAGCCTCTAGAGGAAACACAGCCCTGCTGACACCTTGATTTGAGACTTCTGCCCCCAGAACTATGAGAACAAATTTCTATTGTTTTAAGCTACAGTTTTTGGTAATCTGTAACAGCTGCCATAGGAAACAAATGCATTAAAGCAAGAGAAAGACACTGGAGGAGGGAGAGAACACAGGGCATTTGGGACACTGCAAAAGTCCAGTAGAGCAGGATCTAAGGGCATTCATGAGTGAAACCGGGAATGAAGTTGGGCAGACAGGCAGGAAGTTATATTAGTGAAAAGCTGCTTGGTCTGAATGCACACGGAATGCCAAAATACCAGTGAATGGACCAGACTGGCTGAAGGAGAAGAATTATGGTCTTGAGCAATTTGAAGGAAAATTGGAAAGGGAGGAAAAATGAACAGAATGCAGTATTTTGGTTAGAGGAGGGGTCTATGGCAGTGAAGGGAAAAGGGGTAAAAGGGCTGAGTCTGGGGAATTTATACCCCAGCCAAACACAGGGCAGTGTCTTAGTCAGCTCGGGCTGCTGTAAGAAGTACCATAGATTGGGTGACTTAAACAACAGACATTTATTTTCCCACAATTCTGGAGGCTGGGAAGTCCAAGATCAAGGAGCCCTTTCCTGTCTTACAGATGACTGCCTTCTCACTGTGTCCTCACATGGCAAAGAGAGAAAGCTCTAGTGTCTCTTCCTCTTCTTCGAAGGGCACTAATCCTACCATGGGGTCTCCAGGCTCATGACCTCATCTAACCCTAATTATCTCCCAAAGGCCCAACTCCAAATACCATTACACTGGGGACTAGAGCTTAACATATGAATTGGAGGTAGGGGACAAACATTCAGTCCAGAACAGGCAAGGAATGTGACTATCTATCTATGGACTAGATGTGGGCTATGTGGGATAGAGTCAGCTGGGAGCTGTTCTAGATCCTAAGAGAACCCCCAGGGGGCAGCAGGGCTGCAACAGGGGAGACTGCTGAGTCTGTGTGTGGAATGGATGATGGAAGGCCAGAGGTGGCCATGCCCCTCTCCCTGAAGACAGGTGACCCACCAATGACTGTTCTCAGCTAGAAGATGGGGAGAAGTCTGGCATGAAGTCTGAAATGCTTACGGACATCTCAAATTAGACATTGAACCTTTCCAAATGAGAGTGTTTTGAGACTTAGAAGATTTAAGGACTACCTGTGAGCGGGAAAGCCACAGATGTGCCAAAGTTTCAGCCATCAGAGGGGAAAGCTTCCTGTAAAATGGCAGTGGGACCGTGCTTGTTCAATGTACTGTTTAGACATTCAAAAACAACGATGGGTATTTCTTCTAAGAAATCCTAGTAATCAATTTTTCCCGCAGAACCATATCAGTAAGGTGGCAAAAGCCCGTTCTGAATAGATGCTAACCAATTCCCTGGTGCTCAGTTGAGAATAACAAATCATGGTGTGATTATTTGTTTTCCTTTAATTGTATCACTTCTTATTAATTCTTGGAGAAAGGTTTATACAGAAGTTTCTAAAGCATCCCATCTGGTTCCATCTGTTTTCCCCAGTCGAGAGAGAGGTTTGTAACAAGATCGAACACAAATGAGCTAGGATTGGGAGCTGGGATTGAAAAGGCGTTTTCACTCTGTTCACACAGCCTCTCTCTCTTTCCCCTTGCTTCACCACTTAATCTTTTGTGCTCGTTTCCTTCATCTGTACAGTGGAGATAATGGGTCCCATTTTCATTTTGTCACCTTGATGGAAGGATTCCCAGTTAGACTGAATGAAAATCTGACCAGTCATGCCCACTTAGCTACCTCTCTGAAGTGTTGTAAGAATTAATGATGGTCAGGAAAATGTACTGAGGATGAAGAGCACATCCTGAGAGAGAGCTGATTATTAAGTGTCAACGGATAAGTATATTTTAATGAATATGGAAAAAACATCCAGCAAAGGAGCTTGGCTTGCTTGCCCCAGTACCTCAAGGCCTTAGGGTAGAAAGGAATATGCATAATATCTGAGTAGAAAAATAAAAGCAATAACAAAACCTGACATTCCAAGACCATAAACCCATTGATAGTGAAATATTCTTTTCATTCTAAAAAATCCTGCTAAATTTTTAAAATAAAGCATTGATTTACGCACCCGGGATGTAATGAAATCAAGCAGCATGTCTCGGAAATTTAGAATAGTCTATATAGGAAGGCAAAGGACTAAAGACAGAAATGTTCAGAAATAAAGCCAAAGCAAAGAGATCAAGGATACTTTCCTCCCCAATTCAAAATGCAGCATGGGGCAGAATTCATTCTCTATGTATAAATTTGATAACTGCTTTTTTTTTTTGGTCTTGCAAATAGAGATGAAATGGGGATCTGAATGTTGCTTGCTTTGAAGGATATTCAGGGAGCAGATGAAAATGCATAGCAAGTTTGATAAGAAGAGTAAGTTACATTTGTAAAGCAATAAGAAAAGAACAAGTTATTCATGAATTTAAATATTTTTAGAGAAAGTTAAAGTCACTGTTTCCTTCCTGTATACTAATTATTTCAGGCTGTAAAACTTCCAGCATATAGGGAATAGTTACATTATTTTGGCCCTTTCAATTTCTCTTGGTCTTTGTATCTACAAGGACAAGATATTACAGTGTCTGTCTTTTCTTTTTAGAAGGCTCTGATTCCTTGTACACATAAAACAGGTGTCATAAGTCTATTTATAACATATTTAACTCCAAATATATTTTCTATTTCATATTGTTTATGTTGTAATACACCAGTCAGCTGTTGCTAATGTTAAAGCTAAGGCATTTTATTTAAGTTCTTCTTATCTTTAATACCATATGTGAAACAGCTGGTGCTCTGTTCCTATAGATGAATATTTTTGATGATGATTTTTTCTTTTTATTCCTTATTCCCATGTGCTTGTTTATTTTTGCCCAAATGTTTATTCTTCCATAGAGATATGGTCTGAGTATATTTGCTGTAGTCAAAAGTGTCTGTTTTTTACTTGATTCTGGAGGCAGGTGGGACAAGGAAGATAAAAGTAGGTGGAACTCATAACAGACTTAACCTTACTTTTTCTTTTTTTCACAAGGTTCAATTTTAGAGCTACACTGGAGTTCACAAAAACAGTCTCTATGACATTAATTCTAATTTCAGTAGGGTAATTTCATTACCATTAAAAGCAGTGGGAGGGCTTCCCTGGTGGCGCAGTGGTTGAGAGTCTGCCTGCCGATGCAGGGGACGCGGGTTCGTGCCCCGGTCCGGGAGGATCCCACATGCTGCGGAGCGGCTGGGCCCGTGAGCCATGGCCGCTGGGCCTGCATGTCCGGAGCCTGTGCTCCGCAATGGGAGAGGCCGCAGCAGTGAGAGGCCCGCGTACCGCAAAAAAAAAAAAAAAAAAAAGCACTGGGAGATATTATTATAATGGAGAGAATATTCGGGGACCTCATTTATTTAGGATATTAGTGAGAAAACTTAAAGTCTGTTCTTGACTTTCAGGTATTTGAGCCCTGCTTTCCTTAACCACTTATATCAGTAATGTGAGGTATACTATCAAAATTGAACCAAAATTATATTTTAAGAGTATGTTAATGACCTTTACATTTTTTGACAAAAATTCAAATGTTATTAAACAAGTCCTGAATCAATAACTAAAAAATCCCATGTTCTAATTTAAGAAATGAATTATGGCTTATATTTTTTCATTTTAACTCCTCTCTCCAAGACACTAGAATGTTTTGATATGTATCTCTCAAATACATCTATATTTTCTATGAATTCTTCCTTTTTACAAAGTCACTGTCTCATCTTATTTCTGTTCACTTTTGTGTCCTCTGCAGTATCTTCTTGGAATCCTGTTGCCTAGAGACCACTCTTGAAGAACATTCACTGCCGTGGCCTCTTGGAGATTTAAGACTTCTAATAAGGAGTTGACAGAAATCATCAGCTTGCGCCCGATCAAGTAACATTTTTTTAAAGTCACAATAAAACACTTGTCTGGATATTACCCATTCAGATGATCATAACAGCTGAAGTGTAGGGTGCAAAGGAAAAAAAAAAAAAAAAAAAAAACTTTGGAAAATTCTAAATTTTACAAATCCATGCCAAAGGGAGATGGGGCAAAAAAATTAAAAGTCCACTTTCTTTTAAAAAAAGAGATATTTTCAGGCCCCCCCATTGCTTATCTATATTAATTTTCAAAATTATTCTAAAAGGCTCTAATATTTGTATTTTTTAGCTCTTGTTTGTCTATTAACATTCTCTTTAGTCTAGAGGACTTTTGAACAGCAAGTTCAGCGAAATGGCATGAAGACAACTGCAAAAAAAGTCAACAATAAAGGAACAGTAAATGTGGCTATAAGAATTCCATATCACACACACACACACACACACACACACATCAACAAAATGGAAAGGCAATCTATAGAATCAGAGAAAATATTTGCAAATAATATATCTGATAATAGGTTAATATCCAAAATATATAAAGAACTCATACAACTCAACAGCAATATATATATGTATATATATATATATATGTATACACACATATATATCTCCAATAAAAAAAGGGCCTGAAGAGACATTTTTCCAAAGAAGATATTCAAATTGCCAATGGGTACATGAAAAGGTGCTCAACATCACTAATCATCAGGGAAACACAAATTAAAACCATCATGAGATATCACTTCATGCCTGTTAGAATGGCTGGCATCAAAAAGACGAGCTAACAAAAGCCGGTGAGAATGTGGAGAAAAGGGAACATTTGTCCACTGTTGGTGGGATTGTAAATTGGTGCAGCCCCTATGGAAAACAGTATGGAGGCTTCACTAAAAGTTAAAAATAGAACTACCATAAGTTCCAGCAATTCCACTTCTGGGTATTTATCTGAAAATAAGTTCTGAGACCTCTGTTGGCTCTCTACCTAATCTCAGTGGTTGCCCACTTGCAAAAATAACCCTGGCCCCTCATTTGAGCACTTGGCCACTGGAAACTCTATAAGCAATTGAAGCTCATGATAAGCAGGGGATCAAGGTTTATAGCTAATCACAGAGAACTAGACTCATTTCTAGCATAATCCTTTTCATAACAATAACAGTGAGCTCTGAGCTTGGATTTTTCCACTTGCTGCATGAAAATACAAAGACTAAAATAATGCAGCTTGGAAAAAAAAATCAAATAGTAGCTATGAAAACCCTCAGCCCACAAGTTGCTGTGATTTTTCACTTGAGTACGCTCAAGCGTTCATTTTACTTTTGGCTTTAAAATTCACACTTAATTTTGACACAAGACATATGACTCAGCTCTTTACAGTACCAATCCTGTAAAAACCGATGACTCAGCCACCAGTTATATCAGCATATTATTGCAGTATTCAACCAAACATGCCTTATGCCAACTAGAGAGGGCTTTCAAGTTGATCAGGCAAGAACAGCAATGTCCCAACTCAGAACATATGCTGTCCTGTAATAAGAATAAAAGAGACAAATACAAATACTGAACAATGCTGTATTACTGAAATGTAATTTCTTAAGAAAATCGGGCATCTTTAGTTTTTCCATTATTTGCTTGCATTCCTATACACTAACAATGAAAGATGAGAAAGAGAGATAAAGGGAACAATCCCATTTACCATTGCATCAAAAAGATTATTAGTTTTAGATAGCTGCTCTCTTAAATAAAATCTATTTTGACACAAATTTCAGAATTCAGATCCCCATATGAACCAAGAAACCAAAGGCTGATTTTTCTCAACACGTTTCCCTTTCATAGCCAAAGTATCCAGTAAATAAGAAAATGAGGTCAGCCCTAAGGAGAATGGTAATCATTTAATAACACTGGCTGCAAGCCAAAGAAGAGTTACAAAGATAAATCAATCTGGAGCAATAAAATGCCAGAAAAAAAAAACAGTAAGGACAAGTTCAATATTAAAATATCATTTACGTTCAACTTATCCAAAAAACTGCTGAAAGAAATTACTACATTTTCCTTCACAAACAATGTGACAGCATAATGCCACTTTCTACCCATTGAGCATCATAGAATGTTGGGGTACAGACATGACATCCTCTTCCTTATGCACCAGGCAACAGAGCCAGATTGGTATTTTGGAGTATTAATTCATTCAACATGGACTGAGCACTTACTATGTATCTACTATGCCTCTGTCTTAGGGGCTCGACATACAAAGAGTTGTCTCATGGGGGTGACAGATGTAAGCTCAAAGTCACCATTGAAATAAAGTTACACATGACGGTCCTTGGAGGAGACATCAGGGAAGATTTCACAAATGATACAGCATATAAGCAGAGGCTGAAAGCAGGAGCAATTTTGCAGTTAGACAAGGTGAAGAAATATTCCAGCAGAGGGCATACGCAAAGTCACAGATGTGTGAAACTGCTTGTGATGTTTGGAAAACAACAAGCAGTTTTGTGTGGCGCAGCAAAAATTGCAATCTAGATGTGGTAAAATGCAGGAAAAAACTTGATGGTCAGGGATCTTTAAGTCCAAAGAGTTTAGCTCATTCTTTACAAGGAGGAGGGTGCCACAACCAGATTTGTATTTTAGAAAGATGCCCCTTTAGCAGTGTCCAATGAGAGGATGGAGCCTGAGAGACGTATTAGGGGCTGATTCAGCAGTTCACAAGAGAGGGAATGGGGCTAGATTTGAAGGTGTGTTGGGGAAAGAAAGGGGAAGGGGTGAATTTGAAAGGTGTTTAGGAGAAGGAACTTTTAGAAATGGTTACCAATCTTTGGGTTTTCTGACTTGAACTACTGTGGTAATGGGGTTTTTCTGAACTAAAAACAGGAATACAGTGAACGTAATGTCTGGAGTAGGTAGATGGGAGTGGGGAATGATTTTATTTTTGGATATACTGAGCCAAAAGACATCTTTTGGGTATCCAGGTGGAAATGACGAAGTAATCAGTTTGTGAGATCAATGCATCTCTGTCTAGGATACTCCAAGTGCTGGTTTCATATGCTATGAAATTATATTCCAACTCTTTTTGACAATTTACAGTGGAGGTTCAGGAGACTAAAGACTCTTGCAAAGATTTCTTTGATAGCTTTATGGCAGTGTTTCAGATCAGGTCACTGCAGCCTAGGGTATCATTGGGAAACTTAGATGGAAGTCTGATTGTCATCAATATAGTCTGCACTGTAAGTTAGTCCCACCAGTATTGGACTGGTGAGAATTAGTCAAGGATTGTAACGACACATGTGTGAAGCCAGGATTATATTGCAACAACATCATCCATTGTAAATAACATTTTAGTGTCATAAATATGCTTTTAGAAGACAATTCTTTAAAAATAGAAATCAAACCATGTCACGACACAGCACCACACTTTCCAGTGGCTTCCAATTTCACTCAGAGTAAGAGCCAAAGTCCTTATAACAGCCCACGATGCCCTCTATAATGTGCTTTTTCCCCCCCTCTAACTTCATTTCTCATTACTCTCCTCCTCCTCCAATCACTGCCTTTCAGCTACACTGGTCTCTTTGTTTCTCCTAAAACATCAGATGATTGAATATTCCCTTTTGCCTAGAATGAATTTCCTGCAGATATCTGCATGGCTTTGAGTCACTGGTCAAAAGTTCTCTCTTAAGTGAGTCCTTCCTTGACCACTCAGTGTAAACACCTAAAGGCACTGAAACCTTAACCAATCCCTATCACCTTCTCCTGCCTTATTTTCTCCATAGCACCAAAGAGCAGTTTTTGTACTTTCTTAAACATCTTAATTAGAGATCATGGCGTATTAGGACATAATGGTAAAGTGCTGATAGGAGCTGCAGAAAAGATCTAGATGAATTACGTTAGTATAGGCTGAGTTTGTGCCGTTGTGACAAGCCCCCAAATTTCAGTGACTAAATGAGAAAGTTTATTTCTTCCTTAACTGAAGTCTGCTTAAGTTAGGTGACTCACCACGACGGCTCTCCTCTATGTAGTGACTAAGTAATCCAGCCCCTTTGCATCTTATGGCTCCACGGTCTCCACATATGGCCTCCACACTTGGATCAGCTATTGGGCGACGACATCAACCCTATGTTCCAAGGACTGATGTGTATTGAGGATCAGGTGTAATACTGGCCAACTGTCAGCTATTTGAAACATCGCATTGGAATGTATTTAGGAAGTTATCAAAATCTTTTAGTAGGTTTTTTTAGATTTGGGTAATTCATGAGTACCTGTGTTGTCAGACTTCAAAAAGATACTGAATTTATACACTATTATTTTGTTAGTACCTCAAGATCATTAATGATGATAAAATGTTAATAATGATACCTATTTGTCCATCTCCTCTATTCAAAGAAATGTTTTAAATAACAAATGTAATATTTTAAATACATTTAATGCAAAATACTCAAAGATGTAGCTTCTACTATTAAAATATGCTTTGGGTTCTCTGGAAAAGTCAGTGGACTCCTACAACATTATGATAAGGGGAGTCCAAGTCACCTGTTCCAGTATCCTACCAAATTAACACATTGTCCTTAAGGAGAATTTCTTATTGACTTAGCATCCCGTTTTCTATCTACGAGAAAGTTCATTCCATTTGTATGTATCTATATCTAATAGAAAAGCATTTCCCATATTAAGCATATATTTGCCTAGGTATGACCTCCACCCATTATTGTAGTTTAGAAGCTGTTTCTTCCTGCTAGTAACAGTACTGCACACACAGATACTAAACATTTTTAGGAACATCTTTACTATTTTTTAAAGATTACAGCTTGCTAGCCTGAAATGTTAAAGACTGTAAACCAGTCGGTATTAGGGTAACTAACATATAAAAATCCCTATGAGAATTTTCTAATTGAAACTTGTCGTGGAGATTTCCCTGCCTAGTCACTGGCCCACATAACTCTGCTGTAATGAGCAAGAGAAGATGGATCCAATAAGGCCAGCCACAAATAGATACCCATGGCCACGTGCTGGAATGCAGACAGCATATCTACAATGAGATAAAGCTTTCTGAAGCAGAAGGTAACTGAACCAAGATTTCTGACACCTGCTGAAGTGCTGGCTTTTCAAATGGAGAGTAACAGAAAGCATGGTGAATTTTGTAAGATGTTTTATGTGACGCTGTGATAAAATAGGACCAGGTTATTGTAAAGTGAATGCTCCTTTGTTTCCTCTTGCTGACAACTTACACTACTGCTTTGACTCAAGGGTTTGGGTCCCCCCCCCTCCTCCACTGTTACAACCTTGAGAATGACTGCTTTTCTCCTTTTATTCTCTTTAGACACTTCTGCCATTCTCTTTTATAAAAGACATTCAGAGAGCTGGTCACAGTGCCAGGTCATACACCGTATAGTCATTTTGGAATAGAGAGTGTAGAAAAACAAAGTCTAGGTCAAAAGTCACTTTCTACATAGCAGTTCAAAAATGTGTCAAAAATAGTGCATGCACACGCATGCACACACACACACCCACACGCACAGCTTGAACTATGACAGCAGTCTCAGAACTAGCCTCCTCAAAAAAAAAGAAAAAAAAGAAAGAAAAGAATTGGTTTTCTATCTCACATCTGTCTCTTATCTAGCTTTGACAATATTATGCTTGCCTTTAATAAACACCACCAATGGCTTTCCACATGGCCACTGTGTCTTACAATCCAGGAGTATCATTCGCATTGAGTCTATCTCAGGGTTGGCAAACTATAACCTGAGGGCCAAATCTGGCCTGCTGCCTATTTTTGTATAGCCTATTAACTAAGAACAGTTTTTTTTTTTTTACATTTTTAAATGGCTGAAAAAAATCAAAAGAATAATTTTGTGAAATTCAAATTTCAGTGTCCATAAATAAAGTTTTATTGGAGCACATCCATGCTCCTTTGTTTACATATTATCTTTGCCTTCTCTTGAGCTACAGAGGCAGAGTTGAGTAGTTACAACAAAGATTACATGGCCTGCAAAGCCTAAAATATTTCCTATCTGGCCAGATAAAACGGAAAACGTTTGTCAATTCCCCATGTGTAAGAATGGGACCCTGTGGAGTTGGGCAGTGCCTAGCCTGTACGGCTGTATACTACAGCCTGGATCTCTAATACTAGTTCCAGAGCAGATCTCTCTAGCCTTCACATCACTACTTACCCTTTCCTTGATAACTTTTGTCTGTTTATGTTGCTTCTTTGTTCTAGCTGCATGCTCTTTTTTGATATCTAACACTTAGAACCCATGTTTTCAACATGGCAGTTCAGAAATGTGTCAACCTAATGTGATTTCTTCTATGAATTCTCACTTCTCTGACACACTTACCATATCCTGCCTTGCACTGTGCTTCGTCATGCACTTGTCTCATTTTCCCTACTCTATTATATGATTCTTAAGTATAAGACTTGTGCTCATCTTTGTACCTTTAAAAATGGTGTGGAAGTGGACAGGCCTGGTACAGATCCCTGTAGACCAAGGGACTAGTGCCAGGAACCACGCCAGGGCTGAGTACACGTGCAATCACATACTTCCTTAGTTGCAGGGTCCAAGGGAAATTCCAGTGGCATGGCAAAAGACCCTAGTCAGTGCTCTAAAAAAGCTTCTGCGGGGAGGGGTGGCTCAGTTCCATAAAAAACAAACAAGAGTTTTGAAGGGCACAAGCCGAAGACCCAATCCAGAAGCAGGCATTCTCACGCTGAAGACCAGTCAGGCCCTAAACTTGGGTGATGTTCATTATAAATAGCAAGATTCTATTAACCAGAACAGGGTCCAGGGCAGTAGAGACAACAGAAAAGAGAATAAAGTGGGGGCTGTGGAGTTTGGCAAGAAGATAGAGACTTGGTCTTAGAAAGACTGGGGTTCCGAGGAGGTGACTGGGCCAAAGGCCAAAGACAGAAACAACACTCAAGATCAGAGCTGAACTCCTACTAATAGGGTGACCGAGCTGAGTCCCAAATATTGGGTAAGGGCTCCTTACATTAGTCCTGCTTAGGTTTTTTTTTTTTTTTTTTAGGGAATTGCCCCATCTTATTATTATGTTTTAAAAATATATTTATTTTATTTATATTATTTTTGGCTGCATTGGGTCTTCGTTGTTGCACATGGGCTTTCTCTAGTTGTGGCGAGCAGTAGCTACTCTTCGTCGTGGTGCGGGCTTCTCCTTGCGGTGGCTTCTCTTGTTGCAGAGCATGGGCTCTAGGCACCCAGGCTTCAGTAGTTCTGGTGTGCGGGCTCAGTAGTTGTGGGCTTGTGGGCTCTAGAGTGCAGGCTCAGTAGTTGGGGCGCACGGGCTTAGTTGCTCCGTGGCATGTGGGATCTTCGCGGACCAGGGCTCGAACCCATGTCCCCTGCATTGGCAGGCCGATTCTTAACCACTGTGCCACCAGGGAAGCCAAGGTTTAGCTTTAATTCTAGGATCTATAGAGCGGAAAGCCTATAAAGAAGGATTAAGTGGCCCTAGCTCTGGGGGAAGGCAAGAGACACAGAGGAAGGAACAGAACAGAGCCTGGAAGGGGCCATGGTGGGAGGGAACTAACTTTTCTTTAATACTAACCATGCCTCAGGCCCTGTGATGATAAGGCTTTTGCTTACAATATCTCATTTAACATGCACAGGAGCTCTGCAAGGAAGCAGCATTATCCCCATTTTACAGATGAGGAAACTGTGGCTCAGAAAAATAAGTAATTAGTGGAGCTGAGATTTGAAGGCACATCTAAGTGAACCCAAACCAATTCCCTCTGCTCCCCACCACTACGTCATGCCTCTCAAATAAATATTTACTAAATGTATAATGAAGATAGAAAAATTATGAATGGACAGTCTTTTTTACAGTTCAACATGGTAAGTATGATAGTACTAATCTTTTTTCCCATGTTTTCTCTAGTTTTTTTTCCTTGTAAGTTACACAGCTTTTGTCTCTTTTATTACTGGCCCATTGGACTTACAACTCATGGATTTTCTGTGTCCCATGTACAAACAGGTACATACAGTAATCTAAGAACATGCTGGTTGCTCTAGGTTTCTGGTTGCTTTGGATTTCTGGCCTTCCAAGCCTGTCACAAACCAGTATATATTTCCTTTCCGTGATTACTTTATTTTGTTCAGTCCTCTTGGGCTACTTACTGTCTTCTGATCAACCACTGTACACCTTGTGACCTCTATATTAAACGTTACCTCCCCAATAAAATCTGCCTTGATTTATTTATTCAGGAATGATCTCGCACGCTCTCTCTCCCACTCTTACATTTCTTTCTATACCACTTATGTGATTCTATATTTGATCTGAAATGATACTTGTGTGCCTACTATAAATTCTATGAACTTTAGAGTTTATACAAATCTTTTTATTCCCCACAGTGCCTGATAGTGTCAGTCGTACAAAAGAGGTGTTTAAAAAACTGTAAGTACTAAAAAATAATGTGTAAGTGAAATTTCATGTTCTTAGGCTCCTCTGTGTAGGTAATTTTCCCCTCAGAACTTTCTCTCGCCCCCTTATTTTTGACTTGGTTCTTTCCAGTTAATACAGTCCTTTCTGGTCACTGGAATTCTTTAGAATGAAGCAGTTGTATGAAATAGAAGAAGTTGGTACTGAAGGTAAACTATGGGTTTACAGTAAATTTTGTTTTATACCACTTGCAAAGCCAATGTGAGGATCTGATTCTAAAAATACTTTCCACTACCAATAGTATGTACAGGCCTATGGTATGCAATCTGTTTTTCAAAGTCTTTAATGACATACACTGATTTGCATCTTACGATCACATACTTCCAAGAAGTTCTACTTAAATAACTGCATGATTTCTTTTACTACGTAATTTATATAATTCTGACACTCTGATAGTTCACAAGGGCCCTTTGACAACTGATTTGGATTGGAGGGCAAAACTTATATTTAAGGCATTTAACAAGCATATTAAGAGAGACTTTTTTCTTCTCATTTGATAAATATTAATGCATTTATTAATGGATGACCGAAGGGTACTAAATTATGAAGAAATAATCTTGAGTTTGCAGTGATTACAAGAAAATTCACCATTATTGAGGCTAAAAGCATGAAATACATATCTTCTGAAAATTGCAGCTTAAAAATATTGATGTCAGGACACCAAACTAATGGACTGCTGGATGATAAGTTCCCTAGTTTTGATAGATTTACAGAGGCTTCCCCAAATATAATTAGTCTTAATTATCTCTGCAAATAGACAATAGTAGCTGTGTCTATTCTGTATGATAATGGTTAAGCATAAAGCCACTTACTGGCCTCTAGAATATGTTATATATTTTAGGGGATATTTGCTTCAAAATTCTTTGCTTAAATTAAAATTATTCTACAAGCTAGTAAGTAATGAAGGGATTTTAGGGAATAATAAAATAAATGTTTAGCCAGGATTTAAAAATTCACTAGGATAGTCTATCCAATTATAATTTTGATTATGATGAAGGCTAAAAATATGTACCTATGAATAAAGTGATATACAAGGAAGAAACAGAACACCCTATACTAGGATTATCTGAACGTATTCCTTCAAGAATCCATTTTTTTTTTTACTTTTCATGTTATTATATACAGTTTTAATACAGTATTATGTCTAATCTTTCAAGTACTGCTGTCAGATAAACCTAATTATTTCCCAGAAGTGGCTTACAACTGGAAGAAAAATGCAGCAGAAAAATGTATTCATCCATGAGGTATATTTAGTTTATATAAAATATTTTTCTCTTTATTCTTTTTTCTAAAATGAGAAGATTCAGAGAGATGAGGAATCAGATATATTGACAGATGTTGGAGGTTGGAGGGTGTGGGAAAGGGGGAGCCCAGACAATTCTTCATTAAACATCTAAGAGACCCCAGAAGATTTCCAAACAGGCACATACAGGTATTTCTTGGGTACTGCTATGGACTAATATTTGTGTCGCCTCAAGATTCAGATGTTGAATCCCTAATCCCAATGTGATGATATTTGGAGGTGGAGCCTTTAGGAGGTAATTAGGTTTAGATGAGGTCATGAGGATGAAGCCCCCATGATGGGATTAGTGCCCTTATAAAAAAGACCAGAGATCCGGCTCTCTCTCTGCCATGCCCTCCATCTTTGCAGCAAGAAGGCAGCTGTCTGTAAACCAGGAAGAGATCCCTGACCAAGAGCCCAACCATGCTGACTGATCTTTGACTTCCCATTTTCCAAAACTGTGAGAAATATTGGTGTTTAAGCCACCCAGTCTATGGTATTGTGCTATAGCAGCCTGAACAGACTGCGACCTGAAGGTATATCAGTATTCCTCTCACATGGCCCTGAGGTCTTGGCCCACAACATCACTGAATATTTGTGTCTCAGTACCTACACAGCCACGATGAAGACATTGGATCCTTAATAAGGAAGGGCTGACTTCAAATGGGGTGGAGCCACTCCCTGAGCATTTGGAAGGGCAATGCTGAGACAGTGTCTGGGTCATGAAAGCAGAAATCAGCTCCTATGTAACTGCAGCCATCTGAGATCCAGACTTAGACACCTGACATTTTTGTCCAGAACAATAACTTCTTGAACCTACTGCTTTAATTTCTGCAGAAATTATGCTATTTTATTCTTTGTAGCTCCATACTTTACGATGCTCCCAGATAGCACATCTGCCTAAAGTTTAGCTTTCTGATACACAAACCAGTGGTTCAATTTACTTCTTGCCAAGTGATTACCTTAAGAAAAGTAAAGGGCCCAAGAAGAGGATATCACTCTGAGTTAAAAAAAATATAGGCAGTAATGTACATTTTTGGAGTATCCCTGAAATCCTTGTAACAGATGTCTTTTCTCCCAAAGTTGAATAGACTTGGTAGAACCATCCCTGCTCTATCACTCAGGCTTGTGATCAATGGCAAACATTTTAATAGAGTTCCAAATGTTAGAGGTAGTCAGTTAGCTTTTGAGCGGGATCATGTCTTCTTATTCATTTTTGTACCCTCAGAATAAATTAATATGTAAAACTTAGGCTGTACAGCCAATCGTTCATTTGTTTGATTCAACAAGAATTTATTGAGACCCTACCATATATCAAGCCCTATTTTAGATGTTTGGAATGTATTATCAAATAAGATACTCATCCTTGAAGATATTACATTCTGGAAGGAGTGAGGGAAAGACAATAAGCATAATAAATAAATAAAGTATAAATATTGTCAGAATGTATTAAATTCTACAAGGAATAAAAGAATAAGTCAGCAGGATAAGGAGAATCAAGAGAAAGGATGCAGGTGAATTGAGATACAGAGACTTGAAGGTGGTGAAGGAGTGAGCCAAGACACCTGGGCAAGAGCATTCTGGGCAGATGGCACAGCCAGAGCAGGAGCCTAAAGCACATCTCAGGCAAGGAAGTCAAGGTAGCTAAAGTTGAAAAATGGTAGGAGCAAGGTCAGACGTCAAGAGGCCGGTCAGGTCATGGAGCGACTTGTATGCAATTTAAGGACTTTGGCTGTTATTCTGCATGAAAATGGGGAGCTGCTGAAGGGTTTTGAGCAGAGAAGTGACGTGATTCAACCTTAGGTTTTTCAAGGGAATCAGTCTGGTTGCTGGATTGAGAAGAGACTGCCAGGAGTGAGGATCTAGTAGGGAGATGAAGTTAAGAGGGACTTAACCTATCATTCTCTGTAGCTTAGACTCAAAGTACTTTATACATATACTAATGAAATCTAGTTACATAGATACAGCTCCGCCAATAAATTTTCACCTGGAGATATGCTCAGGTATTTTCTTAATTCTTAAATTTTGTAAATCAGTGGTACACTGAATGGACACTGAATTCAATAACAATTTCCAATAAAAGCCATCAGGACTAACTTATCTGAAAGGAACATTCAAATTCACATCAATCAATAATAGCAAATAATGGCCTCCTTCAATTTGTTTTAATTTTGACCAAGTAATGGAATTTCCATCTATTTTTTTTAAAAAGAATTTCTGATGGACTGCTGCCTCTGTTGAACTCTTGAGTTTATCTCATTCCAAAGAGAATAATCAACAAAATATTTTCTTATCGGATGAGAGATATGTGCTATACTTTTCAATATACCTACCCACATCTCATCTGACATCACCTCGGAGTCAAAAACAGGACCATCATATTTCAAAGAAGAAAACATGAAGAGACAGAATAAAATATTTGCTCATGTTTAGGAATAAATTATATCCATTTCTTTAGTGGGCTATGGTAGCATATATAATGTTTTTCCTCTTTAACGGAGCTCCTTGTTAGCTGTTTTGTCCTTCAGGAAAGGATCTGTGGTGGTGTGGATTGAAAAGGTACCCTGTCATTATTGTACAAATGAATTCTATCTGACGTGAAATTCACCAACAGTTTCACATTGATGTTGTATTGTCCTGTGTGGTCTTCTGTCAAAGCTCTATGCCATCGAGAACAAAGCACATTTAAACCAACTGTAGTATTAGACATACACACTATGAGAATTGTAGTGTAATAATTGACAATGTGGGCAATATTCCAACTATTGAGAATATTTACTGTATATTATGTTTAAAAAGCTCACAGAAGAGCATAATTTAGTTGGCCTGGAAGCCTCTAAAATTATTTGCAAAGTTGTATATTAATATGAATCTGTTAGATGATCCAACAGTTTTGATCACAATTTCAAAGCACCTGTGATGTCACTCCCCCTCAGGAAAAAAAAAAAAAAAAAGAACTTAAGACACACTGACTTAGAAAAATGCACAAATCGTGTTTTTTAAGGGTTATTGATATATCAGGAGAACGCTCTCCCAATTCGTGAACAATTTACTCAGAAAATCAGTTCTGCTTTGATTGAAATGGACCTTTTGCTTCCACATCTTGATTTTCTGGAGAAAATATTTTATTTTACCTGTTATAATTTTTCATACTGGAATAGACCTTAATTTATTTCAGCCAATATTTTTGGGTATCCATTATACATTGGGAGATATAATGATGAAAAAAGATAAAAAGACCACGAGAAGCTCACAGTCTATCAGGAGAGACATAATAGACACAGCTAATGATCATATATGGTGAAAAACATCATTCGGGAAATGAATTCAAGGGCAGTGTTATCCCTGGGATACTGAATTCTGCCAGGGATTACTGGGACTGGAAAGATGAGTAAATTTTTCTAGGTACATGAGGAGCACTAGACTGTCCTGGGCGCAAAGAACAACAGGCATGAAGGTATGGATGTTCAGTTTGGTGGGAACACAGGCTGGGAAGGGGCTTGGCTGAGGGGAAGTCTGGGAAGGTCAGACCAGACTGCAAAGAGCTTGGGACCATCATAAGTGTCTAGACCTGTCTATGTAATGTGATGAGGAAGTATTTAAAGGGTAAGAAAAAAGAGAGCTATAATCTGGATTATTTTAGAAGTCTCACTCTGGTGGATGAAATAAAGACAGATTGAAAATAGGAAGCTGCTTAGCCGAGACATGGAAGCAACCTAAATGTCCATCGACAGAGGAATGGATAAAGAAGATGTGGTATTATATATACAGTGGAATATTACTCAGCCATAAAAAGAATGAAATATTGCCATTTGCAGCAACATGGATGGACCTAGACATTATCATACTAAGTGAAGTAAGTCACGCAGAGAAAGACAAATATTACATGATATAAACTTATATGTGGAATCTAAAAAAACAATACAAATGAACTTATTTACAAAGCAGAAACAGACTCACAGACAGAAAAATTATGGTAACCAAAAGGGAAAGGGATGGTACAGGGTTAAATTAGGAGTAAGAGATTAATAGATACATACCACTATATATAAAATAAATAAACAACAAGAATATACTATATAGCACATGGAACTATATTCAATATCTTGTAATAACCTATAATGGAAAAGAATATGAAGCTGTACACCTGAAACTAACACAACATCGTGTATCAACTATAGTTTAATAAATAAAAGAAAAAAGAAAATAGGAAGTTGGTGGGAAAAAAAGATAATTTGTTAAATTAATAAAATAATACAGTTGTTCCTGCCTCTATTTTAGAAATCCAGAAATTTTCTTTTTCTAGCTAGAAGCTTTCTGTTTCTAACTTCCTTCCCAATTACATTGATTCTACCTCCAAAACATATACGGAATCTGTCCACCTCTCTTTATTCCCACGCCATTATCTGAGGAAAAGCCCCCATTCTTTCTCTCCTCTGCCCCTGAGATAGCTCCAGAGTTGTGTCTCTGCTTTCTCTCTTGTCCCTCACAATTCTTCACATGGCAGCAAATGACCTTTAAAATAAAATACAAATGAAATCATTTAATTCCCTTATGTAAAATCCCCACTACACTTAGGAGTCACATCCAAACTTCTGACTGTGGTCTGCCAGGCCCTACGTGATTGGACCCATGTCAACATGCTCTGCATCTCCTTCTCATTCCCTAGGACCCCTGCATTGGGTCACGATGATCCAGCCACACCCATATTCTTCCCATTCCTGGACCATTCCAAACCTTTTTCTGCCTGAATCCTCTTCCTGAAATGCTCTTGCCCTTCACCTCTGCATGGCTGACTTTCCAGGTTCCAGACCAAATGTTCCCTTGTCAGAAAAGTCTTGCTGACCCTCATTCTAAGGAAGTTGCCAATCTCTTTACAGCCTTCTGCCTTTAATAAATGTTTTTGTGCATTCATTTGCATGTTTGATATCTCTACTCTTCTCCCTCTGTGCCCCCACCCATAAATGCTCCATAGCAAGCAGGGAATCTTGATTGGATTATTTCTTGCTCTGTTTCTGGCAGAGTGTCTAGTGTGGTTCTGTCCAATCCAGTAACCACCAGCTACCTGTGGTGTTTAAATATTAGTTAAAATTAATTAAAATTAAATACAATTAAAAATTCAGTCCCTCATTTGCACTAGCAACATTTCAAGTGCTCAAGAACCACATGTGCTTATCATATTGGACAGAGCAGAGACAGAACATCTCCACCATTGCAAAAGAGCCAGTAAATATTTGTGGAAAGAACACATTGTTGAATGGGAAATGCAAAGTACTAGCACCTGCTCAACTTGACCTCATTGTAAGTGGCTACTCATTTCATAGAAACTAATCAAAACTCTGTATCTTACTCAAATAAGAAAAATTCTGTAAGATTCTAGCATTGTTACCTTTAATATATAAATATCCAACTGTCAGGGACTGAATGCTCGTGTTCCCCCAAATTTCATTTGTTGAAACCCTAACCCCCAATGCGATGGTATCTGGAGGAAGGACCTTTGGGAAGTAATTAGGTTTAGATGAGGTTAGGAGGGTGGGGTCTCCATGATGGAATTAGTGTGCTTATAAGAGGAAGAGATATCAGAGCTTCCTCTCTCTGCCATGTGAGGATACAGTGGGAAGATAGCCCTCTGCAAGACAGGGAGGATGTCCTTAACCAAGAACCAAATCTGCCAGCACCTTGATCTTGGACTTCCCAACCTCCAGAACTGTGAGAAATAATGTTTGTTGTTTAAGTGAGCTGGGCTATGATATTTTATTAGAAAAGCTCAAGCTTATTAAGACATCAACACACAAAGTTTTCACCAACATTTGTTGCTTTGGTTAGCAGGGCCTCAAAGCAATGAATGTTGGCAAAAACTTTGTGTGTTGGTGTCTTAGTTCTAAGATCCAGATTAGACAGTAAGACAAATAAATGCACATACATTTGTATTCCACTTGGAGGTTAGGGGTTTCCTATACTTGTTATGTTTTAACATTTCATATACTGAGGGTTCCTTTGTGTTTTGGGTATTCTTAGACCTCAAACAATGTATGTATCTGTATATAGTCCGTTTGACATTCTTATTCTTTAGCCATTTTATTTCTTAAAATGTAAGTTTGGACAGAAATTAAATGCAACTCAGTATCATTAAAAAGTGAGTACACTCAACTTGAATCCAAGAGGATATTCAAATTTGCTACTCTTGAATTTAACCCAACAATTTCACAGACAACTTGCATTCAATGTTTTGGTCCCTCCAGTCATTAGCTGATGTTGTGGAAAGCAGAAAGATATTTGGCCTATGTATATAAAATCCTTGTCTCCTTTCCTCAGCAACAAACTCTACAAGACATTCTGAAACAAAGCACTGTGTGGTGGAGAAATAAAGGCTTAACTGAGGTTTAGGCAGTTCTGTTGGATCCAGATGCCTAGAAACTTATGGTGCCTGGCCATCAACCTGGAAGTCGGCAGCCCAGTGATGCCTTGCTCCTCCCCACCTCCCTCTCTTTCTCTCACTCTCTTTGTCTCCCTCTGTCTCCCTCTGTCTCTCTCTTTGCCTCCCATTCTCCCCTTCCCACTCCCCCAATCCTTCCCCTCTCCCCTTCTTATTTTCTGTAATTTTAAAAATTTTGCCAATTTAACATTCTGCATAAACATACAGAGGGTCACTCAACAAACAACCATGCACCCATCACCCAGAATAAAATGCCATGAACATTTTGTCATTTTGCCTCAGCCAGTTTTCTGAGAAAATAAATAATTGCAGATAATGTCTATGATATATCCTTCCACAGTCTTATTTCTTTATGTTTTTCTCCAAAGACATCCCTTGCTATGAGGTTGGGCTCTAGCTGGGCCAGATTTTCACATTTTATACTTTTTAAAAGATATGTATCCATAAATAATAGAGTGTTTCATTGTTAAAAATTTACTTATGCGTATCTTTCTACAAGTTATTTTCTTTTACTCAAAATCGTTTCCTCTTAACCACTGTGCTTATTGCATTGCCTGAATATCCCACAATTTATTTACTTTTTCCCTCCTTGATGAACATTTTGGGGTTTATTTAGTTGTTTTTTTCTCTCATGACAATAGGACTCCAAGAAACGTCTTTGAATATGCCCCTTTCACCATGTGTCAAAGGTTCTACCAATTTATATTCCAATTAGTGGTGCAGAAAAGATGTTTTTTATTATTTCCTTTCTTCTACTTTATTTGAACCTCTATTTCTGTTTTAAGACCTCCTGAGATGAGTGCTTAACTCAATTATTTTTAATCTTTTTAAGATTATATATTTTTTCTAAGTAGTTTAGTTTGCATTTCAGAAAACTCTGTAGTACCTTTAATGCTATTAAGTACAAATCATTTTATAATCTCCAGTAAGATTCTCTCTTTAACCCAAAATTTATTTAGGAGTGATGCTAAACTTAGGTTGCTGTATTTTAACTACCTTTATGTGCTTGATATTTAACTTTAATTGTACTTTGAGTGGTTTGTATGACATTATTTCTTGATATATGTTTAAATTTTCTTTGTACTCATGCTTTGTAAATCTCACATATATTCTTCAAGGGAAAGTAAATTTTCTGTTTTCTAACATATTCACCTGTATTCTAATCTTCTAGATCTTTATATATTATATGTCTGAAAAGTCTACTAGTTTCTGAGAAGGGTGTTAAAATCTCCCATTGTCATTATAGGGCATTATCAGTTTCTCTTTGTAGTTCCGTCACCCTTAGTTTTATATAATTTAAGCCTATGTTGATAGATACATAGGAGTAGGATTGTGTATCTTCCTCATGATAACTGAAGTGGTGCACTGTTCCTTTTTTCCATAAGTCTCTTTATAAAATGGAGCCTTTTGCTTTCAAGTTTGTTTAACAGTGCTCTTTGCTTTAAAGATTTTTTACTGATTAAAATTATAATGCTAAGCTTTCTTTTGATTAACACTTGCATGATGTATCTTTTTCCTTCCTTTATATGCAAATATTTTTTGGTCATTTTTTCTCTTGTAACAATCCAATCATTGGATTAAATGAAAAAAGTCCAACCTAAACATCTCTGTCCTTTAATATGTGAGTTAGTCAATTCACCTTTATTGTGATTATGATAATTTGGGACCTTTCTATTGCATTATTGTGTACGTATGTGTGTGTGTGTGTTTATAATCATGGTTCCCCTTTGCTTTTCCCCCTCCTTTTTATCTTCTCATAGGTTGGTTAAATTGATTCAATGTATTGCCTTTTTCTTGGTGCTAGTTCAGAAATTCTATTTTTATTCTTTCAGTGGGTTTAACATGTAGAGCTGGCATAAGTAAGTCTAAAGTTAATTCGTGTCTCCGTTCACTTTAAAAACTGCAGAGATTGTATTCGGATATAGAGACCACACAGTGTTTTAAACAGGGGAAGTATATACATAAAGAATTATTAAGGTTGATAAAATAATAGCTATAAAATATATGGAAATTCTATATGGTATGCTAGGGCTGAGGGAGGGTACCCAGGAAGGACAGACTGGGAAAGTTTCACTTGCTGGAGGTGTAGTTCAGTCCCTGGACAGCAGAGAAGTTTGTAATTTGGCCAGAGGTGGTCTGCAGTCACTGGGCAATGAGGAGGCCGCCTCTGGAGAGCAGACTGGGCCAGATGATCAGAAACCAGGGGCTGGGCTTGTAGAGCAAGTGGGAATTCTATGGGTGCTGGTGGACTGCATGGGCATCTGCAGAGAGAGTGGAGGATGGGTGGGAATGCTCTGCCAAGTAGGGAGCCTGCAGAAGAAATCCACGTACCTGTGTGGGCAAGAGAACTTTTGTGCAGGCAGAAAGCTCTCAGGGCTCTGGTTTCTGTGGTTAAAGGCTCCAAGAGAAAGGTTATTGTCAGGCCAAAGCTGCAGAGGTATTGAGTGATCTTGCATTCTGGGTGGCTGGCTGGAGCAGAGCTCCACCTTATGTCCTCACACCCACACTGCTGACCTCCTCCCACTTCCATGTACTTCTAGTGCCCTCTACTGAGAAAGCTTAACATCACACTCACTTTATAAGGGCAAAGCTTAAAGGAATGCCACCTGTTCTCACAGAGAATATATTGAAGGGTGAACTTGGAGCTAAGAAACAATAAATTGATAACCAACATTGGAAGATTTTAGAACATTCCCTCTGTCATCTCCTTTCTGGTGTCCCTTATAAATTCCTCCAGACCATCTTCCAATTCACTAAATCTCTCTTCAACCATACACAGATCTTATTCTACACAGAATCTTATTCTACACAGATCTTATTCTACACAGAGCTTATTCTATGAAATTTTTCTTTTATGACAGTGCCACATTATTAACTTGCAGGATTTCTAATTATTTCTTCTTTCCCCTACCCTCCTCTCTCTCTTCCTCCTCCTCCTCCTCCTCCTTCACCTTCTTCACTTTTCTTTCTGTTTCTGTCTGTTTGTATTTGTTCCTCTTCCAAATTTTTTAATGGCTTTCCTCATGTCTTTGAGACTCTAAAATAATATTTATTCTGAACCATTTTCAACGGCTCTATCATGTTATTTTATTGCAGCTATTTCAGCCTCTCTGATAGGTGGGTGAGCTGACCTTAGCTTCGTAATAGCCTGCAGGTTCAAGAAGTTAGTCTGGTTTCAGCCCCCAGCTCTGTGGTCCCCCCAATGAGTACAGAACTTTGGAAACTAATTCCTAGACATCCTTGCCTGCTTCCCTCCTGAAAGTTTTCAGCCCTGACTAAACATCTGTGTATTTCTATTCATTTTTTATCCAGGGAGCTATTTATTTTATTCCTGAGCCCTATAACAACTTTTAAATTTAAAAAATGTTATTCTAGTGTGTATGTGGAATATTTAATGAGTGATTTATAGCACTATATTAATTCCTTTCTTTGAAGAAATCCACTTATTCATTAAAGCTATTCTAGGCTCTCTGACCCCTGTGAACCTCTATAATCATTGCCTACAGTTTAAAACCATTTCACTCTGCTAACTTTGTAGGTATTTTATTACCTTGCTGAAAGTTAACTATAGGCAGCTGCTAATTTATTGCTAAACCGTTTTACAAAAGTTACATTTTAACCTCTTATTGTAATGTAAAAGCTACTTCCATGTTAAGATCATGACAGCCATGTTTTTAAACTATCATCATTTAAAAAATTTTTTTAAACTTTTTATTTTATATTGGAGTATAGCTGATTAACAATGTTGTGATAATTTCCGGGAGGGGAGTTTGGGGAGAATGGATGCATACATATGACTGAGTCGCTTTGCTGTGCACCTGAAACTATGACAGCCATTTTTAATTGTAATTTATTTGATGAATATGATAATCCCCACTATACTTAAAATAATTTATAAGTGTTTAAATGAAAAAATGAATTCCAGTTCCAACTTCAGGATTCCACGAACATATATTCCACCTTGGTATCCTAGTGTTAAGTTCAGAAAACCAAGTTCCCATCTCAGATCAGCAATCTAGCCATCTCTGCCTGTGTCCTCTCCAGAGGCTTCAGCCCAAACACCTGTGATTTTCTATTCCTTTTTTTTTTTTGTCTGTGGAGATATTTATCTTCTTTTTGAGACCTACTACAACTTTCTATTAGCTGATGGACTGTGTAAATCCTCTGTAAGGTTCTTTACCTCTTTGGCTCTTGGTTTTTATTTGTTTTCATATTTGATGTGGTAGAATAATTCCTGCCCTTACTTCAGGGTTCTAGGTATTAAAGGAAATAAGCAAGGTGAACATGTTTTAAAATCCAAGAACCCCACTTAAGGAACATATCACATGTCCTCCAAACACTATGGCCTTGTTAATTCTCAAACTCTGCCCTCTTGTCCTCTGCCAAGCATTCCTATCCCTGTATAAAAGAAGCCAAGAGTTCAGGTCAATCACTCTTAATGAATTAGACAATAAAGTAAGTTGACCCTAAAGGTGAAGAAGCTCTGGACTCTTCTAGGTTTTTTTCTTGCAAATATAGCAGTGTGTTCATAACATGAAGGATCAGATGTCAGGGAGTAGCTGCCCTTAAATAACTCTATTCTGCCAAGGAAACATATAATAGTACATTTAGAGCAAACTAGAGCCAGAGTAAAGGCCAGAAGCACTGCCAGTTTTCCTCTTTTCTTTCTCCACAGGTCAAAATACTACCAAAATAAGTAGTCCTGTCATTAAACTGGGGCTTAGAATTTGGAATTAACCAAATTTCTGAAATTTTATGGCTTTCTATTTTGTTTTGTTTTTGCAGGCATGAAGTTGTGTAAACTCAGCATATTTTAATTATGTAAAATAATCCAGTCTACATAACCACATGAAGTCAAATCACTTATTTTTCCCAATAAATGTTTTATAAACCTCGAAGTTTAGAAGGCCAACTGAAAAAGAAGATCTAATAAGTAGCTTTTTATATTCTCCCTAAATTTAGGAATCTTTCATTATATAACAATTGCTGATAGTTGAATAGATCTGTTTTCATCATGAGGTAAAAATGGCCTAAGTTGGGATGAATATACTGTTTGATTGCTGCTTCTGTACATTTCTTTTATTTTGCATGAATATGGCCAGATGAATCATATACAAAGAAAGCTCAGCTCCTCCAGAACACTGTTATTTTACAAAGAGTTCTGCTGCCAACTTCAAAACTAAATTCAGGTTTGAGGGATCAGAATCTTTTACAGGTCCCAGGAGAATATTTTGTTCAAATAATATAATAGCTCAGTGATCAGAAGTTCTGTTCACCTGTTGGGTCTCCAGAAATACGATACTCAGCAAAGTCAGAGGTACTGAAGGTTAAGGCATTATTATTACCTTTTGGGGAAAAAAGCTCAAATTATAGAGTGAATTGTTTTATAAAAACAGCACATAGAAAGCTCAAGAAATAAACTCTAGCAATCCTATAAAGAAAGGATCAAGGAAAAAATTCAGCAACACTTAAAATGAGTAAAAATCCAGAAATGTTCTGTTAGAAATCTGGTCAAGTGTCAATCAAAAAGAAACAAATATCATTACAGAAAAGCCATTTTGACATAATAGAAATAGGAATATTTTATGCCAAAATACTATCATTTTGATTAATAGCTAGATTTCTGCTTTCAGAGCCAAAGGTTAGCATTTAAAAGCCTTTGGTTTCTTTATAGACATCTCTTGTTAAGTAATATTTTCCAGAAATTTGTTGATGCAATTTTGGAAAGATTTTAAAATGAGGAAAAAAGTGTAAGTAAAATCTAAGAATCAGTTCAATCTTTTGGGATGGTACCATTATTTATGTACTCAGAGAGAAGCAATTTCCTGATCAGAAATCAATCTGACCTACAGTTATTGAGGCGCTCGGTTACTGATTATATGTGGCCATTGGAGGAGAAAATGTGCAAGAGAAGAAAGAACATTGAAATAAATCTCTCATGAGCCTTTTCAACAAAGGTTTTTCTGGGGCAGGCAGGCTAACACTGTAAAGTTTTGTTGGTTTAGTATCTATTTCACACACATCTCATCCACTATTAAGATCAAACAAAGGGGCATAGGTGAGATTAAAACAATTATTGAGTCCTTCTCAATGACACTTTACAAAGACACCTCACATATATAACTTATTTCTCACAACAGTACAATAGATGCATATTGTCATTGCCACTTAACCTAAAGTAAAGGCTCAGAGGGGCTTATTAACTTGCCTGAGGTCACCTAGTTAACAAGTGGCAGAGGTGGCAATATTTTTTTTGACAATTAGAATTGAAGTATGCTTAGTTCAAAACCCATCATGTGTCTATCACATCAGATTTTCTTACATATGTTCCCTTCGCATATTTTTTAAAAGGTATATAGAGTTTTGTGAAATAATTGAGTCTCTGATAAACTGGATATAAATTACCTTATATAGATTGAGCCGTATATTAACATACATATATGTTAAATACATATATTTTAAATACAAATGATCGCTCTTGGCTTTGCCTAAATCTATACAAAACATGGTTTTGCTGGAGCTAGCAGCAGCTGTTAGCACAATTTGGGAACAAGAGCACAGTACTGCAGGCTTGGAGGATGGATAGACCAATAGCATGACATGTCCATACACAGATCCTGAAGGCAAAGGGGAACATGGGTTGCATAGTCATAAACAATATCATTAGTTTCTATTTCACTTAATTTAAAATCTCAACTATAGGTAGCATTGTTTTTGACAGAGGTCACTGTGGTTCAGTGCTATTGGATTTTATGTTATTAAAACAAACAAGTTTGTTTGCTAGAAAGACTGAAGGGCAGAGGTGTTTTTGGAGTGGCTAAGGAGTTAACCCTTAGACGTATGGTAACAGCGAATCTTCAAAATGAAGGAAACAAAGGTTCTTTGAAAGCTCTTTCTTGACAATTTTATATTATTGTGCCCAACCCGTCATTTCCAGTGACAGTGACAGTGATGAACTGTGTAGCCACACTAATATTTAGCAACAGGAATGCTGACTTGCTAGTGTTGGTGAGCAATGCCATAACCGTGGTAAGTAAATAACCAGGTCTTCCTTTGGAGACCGGAGCAAACCCAAGCTCTAGGGTTTGGGGTGTGCTGCGAAGCTTAGATTTGTCAGCCAGTTTGCCTGTATTTGTGTGTTATGGAAGTCACTGGAGTTGGAAAACTGCTTATGGGATCCAAGCTGTTCATAATCATCCAGCATGATTGTTTCATTATAATAAAATTACTTTTTTTTAATGGAGAAATTTTACTGGTGTCTAAAAGTTGAGTATCCTGTTATTTTGGCCACACTACAGGCAGCACATTATCACAAAGCATTGACCAGGCTGTTGCTATTACCATTGCTGGTGGTGGTGGTGGTGGCGGTGTGTGTGTGTGTGTGTGTGTGTGTGTGTGTGTGTGTGTGTGTGTGTGTGTGTGTTTTGTGTTCAGTGCTTGGTTCTGAGAGTGAAAAGACCTGTAAAAGTGAACTTCAGCCAGCACTGGCGTACATGACATAGCCAGACAACATATTCTTTCATGGCAAAAGGCCTACAAGCTTTTGTTAAGAATTTAGGACTCAGATGTATTTGCTTCAAGGTTGATTCTAATAATGTAAAATTCAGGATCAAATTCTCATTGCACCACATACCTGGAGCCTCAAGCACATGTGGTAAGCTCTTCACCAGTATTTCTGGCACTCTGTCAGTGTTTGTTTCAATTCAGTTTAAGCAATTTGTCAACCAGAATCTCACAATAATGACCTTAGAAGAAGACACTGTCAATATTTCACTAATATCACTATGAGTTATTGTCCTTTGCCTGTTTACATGTCTGATTTCTCCATTACAACTCTTTCAAGGCAGAAATGATGTCTTATTTCTTTGCATTCTCAGGAACTAGCAGACTTCCTTTACATAATAAGGGCTTCACAAAGGGTTAATGTTAAATGAGTGAATCGATGATTCTCACTTCTCAGCCGCAGCATCAGTGACCATACACTGAGTCTCTACCATGTGTCAATGTGCTAGATACTATCTTCTTGTCCCTCTGACCCACCCTCCACCCTTCTCCATCTTGCTCAGTAATCAGGAAGGCTGACCCATAATGACTGCATCAGAGATCAATGTGCCCTCTGACCTCTGTTTGGGTTTGGCCAATGGAAGCCTGATGTGGGAGTTTGGAGGCTGAGAGGAGCATGAGAATGGGGCCCATGATGTTCTGGCTCCCCATCCAGTCAGTTCCTGCCAGTTGGCTGCCTTCAATAGGCAGCCATAGTTCTGATGGGAGCTTGTCTCTCTGGATTTTGGTTACGGCTCCTTCCCCTTGTCCCTTTCCAGTTAGGGATGATAGAAGCTCTCTGCTGTTGACAGTCCATAATACTGCGCCATCTTTTCTTGGTTTCTCAAGTCCCTGCTTGCAGCTTTATTGAAGGTCCTTCTACTCAACTCTCTTCACTTTCCAGTTTGAGTGTGCTGTCTCCTTCTGGGAACTTGTCAGGTACCAGCTGCTTGCATAGGTCTTACATATTTAATTTTATTCCACACAGTGGCAAAGAAAATAAGACTATTCCCATTTTACAGAATAACTGTGATAGAAACACATTCTACCCCTAGTACTTTTATTACTTCCATTCATTCGTTTTGTTTCCCATAAGTCATTGGAAATTTGTCTACTGACAATGCGACAGGTGTAGTCCCTGAGGTGTAGTCCCTGCCAGAGCACGGGCCCCAGAGACAGCCTGGCCCAGAGTGGGTGTCATGTTGGATAAAAGAATAAAACAGTTGAAAGGTGCTCTTTGCTAAGTGATGGCAAAAAGAGGGAGGAGGGAAGCTATGAAAGGAGGAATGGAGGCATCTCAGCTCAGAATAATTTTGCCATTATAAAGAAGTGTTCTGTTGAAGTTTTGCTCATTCTGTTGGATCAGGGAGGGGGTGGGTGGCAAGCAGACATGAGAAACTTTTACTAGTACCTCACTCAGTGGCTGTGGAGTGAAGTTAATGAGTTTGCAATCAGGTTTTATTACAGTTCTTTCTAAAATCCAGGGGACTCTCTAACTTCATTTGTTTTACATACAATGGCTGCTTTGTGAGGGTTCTTTTCTCTGCATGTGATGCCATGGTGATTCAGTAGCCACTCTCAGATGCCACCCTCCAAGGGCTGCCTCAGTTTCTCCATCAGGTTCAGGAGTTGAGTGAACTCTGAGGGATCTCCACCAGAGGATATTGGCAACTTGCCTATCCAATAGACCACCGGTAAGTTGGTATGTCTTCTTCGCCACATAAGCCTTAAATTGCCAGAGAAACATGGGGAAAAAAAATGCAGAAGTGATATATTCTTGAAATCCCTACAGGTATTAAGCCCTGCTTTTCTGTATGATGATTTATTATGCTTTTAACAAATGGGTATGGGTATAGGTATAGTCTATGTGAATGAAGAAATTGTGTATATTATCAAAGGAAGGCAATGTCAAATTATAACATTTCAAAATCAGGTATGGCAGGAACTTAAGACCTTTTTTTGGACTGTGTATGTCACCTTAGTACACTTTAAACACCATTTCCTCCATACTCAAGTTTCATTTTAGAAAAGCATGGCAGGAGTCACTCTAATGTGACTACAAAGGGCCTGAAGCTTTGCTTTTAAAATTCAGTACTTAGGTAGAAAGAAAATGATAACTTTTTCCCTTTGATTTTTTAGTCAGTATTTTTATAACACTAGCAGCCCTGAGACACCAGAATGGAAATGGATCTTCTTCTTGATGTTACCGGGGCACCACTAAATTGCAGGCCTTGAACTGGTTCTGTTTTCATCCCAGCCCTGACCTTTATTTCTGCATTTTCCCCAATACCGCATAATTTCTGTGTTCTCCAGACTTATTCTCAGCTTTCTGGATGCTACTTTCATGTGTTCCTCCATTCAAAAAATATTTATTGAGCACCTACTGTGTGCCAGGCCCAGACAGAGATGCTGCACTCATGAAGTCAAGCAAAAGTGCCAAGAATTTGTAACTGTAAACCCTGATCATTGTAAACACTGTGAAGGAAAAGGACAAGTGTAGGAGCATAATGCCTGGGGACCTTGCATGGCATCTGGGTTTAGAGAAGTTTTCATGGGAAATGATGTTGGAGGGGATTGGGATAGGTGAACACAAGTTAATTAGTTGATTGAAGAGTATAGGAGAAGGTCTAGGGAGAGTTCATCAGGTAGAAAGAATGGCATGTGCAGGGACTCAGTGGCTGTGTGGTGCTGGAATCAGGTATGGGTCTATGCAGTGTTTGACTTGAAACCACTGCAACCCAGGTAACATACGCAAGAGATCAAGGCTATTAAAGGGTCCAACTCAGCTTTCTTTATCCTATTCTTCTGTGTGGAATTTCCCTTTGGTTCACAACTCAGAACACTTAAAGAGCTATGCAGGGAGGTAGACGGTAGAGATTCTAGTTTTTACTCAATACAAACAAGCTCTCAGTGCTTGGTCCAAGCAAGGTTTATCTAGTGCTCAAGCTTTATATCCAACGTGAGGTTGGCAGGAAGGGGTATTTGTCCTGTATCTGCACTCAGTGACCCAGACTGGCAGAGGCTTCACTGAAATACAAAGAAGAACATAGGCCAAATAGTAAACCAGCTCTGGAAGCTTCTCTCCAGAAGTGTTGCACATTTCACTGGCCAAATCAAGTCGCAGAGCAATGCTCAACTTCAAACTACAGCAGTGGGAGCATCCTACTACCATGAGGCTAGTAAGTAGAAAATTAGAAGTATTTGGTGAGCAGCAGTAATGATCACTACAGAGATGAACCTTCGTTGATCTGATATTGCAGCCTATGGAAAGAGCAAATAACTGATGCCCTACCTACAACCAACCCATTTTCTCACCTTCTCTCATGTGCTACTGTAGGGGTGGGTGGGTGTGGGTGAAGGCATTGTAGTGCAGTGATAGTGTACAGAAGTGGAGATCAGGAGGTGTTTTGTAAATGGATAATAGGTAAGGAGGATAAAATACCATTTCCATCTCTTTGACTTTTTCCTCTACTTCCTGGAAGAAGCAAAACAGAAATGTCCTTCATATTATTTTCGGCATGTCTGTTGAGCTTTTTATTGAAGTTCTCTTAATAGAATTTCTAAGAGCTCCCTCGTGTTCCTTGTTCCTTTGTATGTAGTGTCCTGGTCTTCTTTTATGAACACAGTACAGTCTCTTATTTCTCTTAGGATTTAATTATGATTCTACTTTCATGGGTTCATTTTCTCACCACTTTGTTTCTCTCCCATCTTTGTTTCTGATTTGATTCTATTTTGTTTTGTTCTGTCTTTACCTTTCATAGTAGAAGTTGTCCTCAAATGTCTGGTCTTCCTTAACTGTCAAATCATATTTAAAAGTGAGTCCCAGAAAAACCCTATTCAGAAACATGAGTGTGGCTTATCACTTTGTGAGTCTCACTGTAAGGTTGCTATCATGGGATCATTCATTTGGTTAGAGGAAATCTCCAAATGCCTGTATCCATAGTTTAGAGGTTCTTAACTTTTTTGGTGCCATAGCAGTCTGGTGAAGCCTGTTTCAGAATAATGTTTTTAAATGCAAGAAATCAATTATATCAAATATTAAAAATTAAATCTGTGATACAGTAATATGTGCTTATTAATGTATCATGTAATAAGCTTTAGAGTTGTGTCTAATAACTGTTGAAATAACGATGAGTATAAATACTCTTTCAAGATATATGCAATGAGTAATGTGACAAGAACATATCTATGATTCCTGTTAGTGAGAAAGTCACAGATACTGCTAATACTACGATGGTTTCTTGCCCACATTCAGAAATGACGGAAATGCTAACTTTCAGAGGTTAGTGAAAACAAAAATGAGTTATTGTTCTCATTCATGTTCATAGACTCTCTGGTTAAAAAATCTTTACTTTTGGGTGGTCTTTACTTTTGGGTGGGTCGATTCTTTTGCAGAAAGCAGTTCACCAATCTCCAGCCTCAAGTATGTGGGCCTGGTTGCAGGCCTTTCGGGAGCCAGGTGGAGAACAAATCTCTCTGCAGTGGGAAGATTTTCCCATAATCCCTCTGTTTTCAGCACAGTAACTCACCCTCCAGTCTCAACTGTGCTTGCTGTCTCCAAATCCAGAGGCTGTAGATAAAATCGACCCCAGGTTTTCTCTTGATGAAGCATGGGTAGAGAGGGGATATGGGAAGTCTACCTTCTCTTTTAAAGATGTTCAGTCCACATTCCAATTTTCAGGCTTTTTTTTTTTTTTGCACACCTGCCTTTCAAGCACCAGTTATCTCCAATCCCTGAAGATTTCTGTAGTTTCGTGTGGAAATGACTAGCTTTTTGGCTTTCTGCTGCAACACACTCAGATCATTGCTTTCTCTAGTATAAGCAGTTGCCAGCAGTTAGACTATTTCCCAGATTTCAAAATGTTAGTTTTGTTGTCTGCTATCTTCTCTTTGTCCTTGTGAGGTTTTTTTTTTCTTCTCTTAATTTCTTTACTGTCATTGCTTTGTGAGGCTTCAGGAAGAAACAGACATTTGCATTCAATGCTGTTTTATCAGAAGCTTTGATGCATTCATAAAGAGAATTTTATTATGTCTGGGATTCACATCTTTTTTGTCCTCTCATAATAGCATATCTCCTTATTCCTTATTTAATATAAAAGTGAGAAAACAAGGTTATAGGCAATGCAACTTTAAGGAAGATATCTCTTTTGTGTTTTAAGAAAATCATTTCTTTAAAGAACTTTTCTTAGACTTTGCCTAGATGCTTTTCATCTCTCTGCTTATAACACTAGACTATGAGTTCCTCAAAGGCAACAAACAGGGAGTGGGCATTTTCTTCTTTCAGTAGAACGGTAAAAGTAGAGTATCTCCTATGGGTCCAACCTTACCACAGAACAACTGTGAATTCTTGACAAAATATAAAAAGCACCATGCTTTGTGACCACCTAGAGGGGTGTGATAGGGAGGGTGGGAGGGAGATGCAAGAGGGAGGGGATATGGGGATATATGTATACGTAGAGCTGATTCACTTTGTTGTACAGCAGAAACCAACACAACATTGTAAAGCAATTATACTCCAATAAAGATGTTAAAAAAAACCCAAAATAAGCAACTCCCTGAAGTCACTGGAGAGAAACCAAAAGCAGACATAAATTGGAATTGAGTCAAAACTTGCAAGGAAATGGGATTGGGTGTTTCCTGTTGATAAGACTTTTTGTTCAAAGGCATGCCCCAATCAGATTGAGCAAATTAGCTAACTCTTAGATAGAAACCCTTGTAGTGTACTGGTTTTAAGAACCAGAAGACAGAGTTTAGGACTATCAAAGTAAATGGAAAGTGAGGGTGGAAATCAGGGAAAGGAGAAATGATGGAGGAAAGGAGACATTAAATTTTGCACATAAGTTGTGGGAAAATCTCAGGATCATCTCTGAGCTATACATGCATGGGGCAAACTCCCAGCAGGTCAGATAAGGCTAAAAGAACTGAACAGAGATTTTAGCAACTATCCATCGCAGAGGTGAAAAGGACTGCGACTTGAGTCTTGCCACATTAACTACCTGATCAAACAAACATACAAAAAATCAACATGAGGAAATAACAAAATCCAGTTTCTACCATGTATTTTTCACAGTGCTCAGGATACATCTCAGATAACTGGATACATAGTCAAGAGGAAAGGCAATTAAAGACATTGATCCTGAGATGACCCGGATGCTAGAATTAGCTGATAAGGATTTTAACTATGCCCAAGGATACAAAGGAAATATGTTTGCAATGAATGGATAAACAGAAAATCTCAGCAGAAATATATTAAATAAAAAAAAAAAAAAAAAAAAAACAGAAAAGAAAAAAGAACCAAATGGAAATTCTAGAAAAAAAAAATACAATATCCAAAACAAAAAATTCACTGGGTGAGCTTAATAGCATATTGCAAGTAAAAGAAGAGTCAGTGCCTTGAAGACAACTCAATCGAAATTTTTTTTCATTTTTTTTTCAATTGAAATTATACAATGTGGAGAATAGAGAGAAAACAAAAAGGAAAAAAATAACAGACTCTCAGTGATTTGTGGGACTATATCAAAAGGTCATATACATATAGAGTTCTAGAAAATAAGAGACAGAACTGGGTAAACCCAACATTTGAAGAAAGAATGGGCAAAATTTTGAAAAATTTAACAGAGTCAAAAAACTCAGAATCCTACATAGTATAAATAGGAAAAACAAAAAACAAAACCCACCTTGGAAATGTGAAAAACAAAAGATAATCTTGAAAGTATCCAGAGAAAAAAGACACTTTATATATAAAGATTGCAAAATTATTACATTTTAACTTCCAACATACTGAAAATTAAGGATATATATTGTAATCTGTAGAGCACGACAAAAATAATAGAAATAGGTAAATGAAAAAGACAATAAATTAAAGCGGAATTCTAAAAGTAATTTCAATGAACTCAAAATGATAGGAGAGGTGGGATAGAAGAACACACAAAAAAGGGACAAATAGAAAACAAAGAGGAAGCCGATAGACCTGAATCCAACCACATCAATAATTACATCAAATGGAAATTAAATACTCCAATAAAAAGGCAGGGATTGTCAGAATAGCTTAAAAGGCATGAAGTATATGTTTTGTATATCCGAGGTACTTTAAATACAAAAATTCTGTTAGATGCACCCTGAATTCAAAGACTCCCTTAAAGACTGGGAAGAAAATATGTACATATTTTCATAATGTTGAAAGGTCAATTCATCAGAAGACTTAACATTCAGAAGAACATTTGCACTTAGGAACAAAAAGAGTTTCAAAATCCATGAGGTAAAAATTGGTAGAATTAAAGAGATGAAGAGACAAATTCACAGTTATGGTTGGAATTTTAACAACTTCTTTTTGCAATTAATAGAACAACTACATAAAAAGTCAGTAAGGATACAGACCAAGTGAAGAACATTGTCAACCACCTTGACTACTTGACATTTATAGAACACTACACCTAAGGAATGCAGAAGGTACATTCTTTTCAAGTACACACGTATATTCACCAAAGAGGCCATATGCTGGGCCAAACAAATCCCATTAAAGTACAAAATTTGAAATATCCCAGAGTATGTTCTTCAACAAAAACAGAAATAAATTAGAAATCAATAGTAATAAGATATTGAGTAAAACTCCAAATATCTCAAATTTAAGAAACACACTTCTAAATAATTGATGAATCAAAAAAGAAATCATAAAGGAAATTAGAACAAATTTTCATGTCAGTGATTATGAAAGTTCATAGCAACATTTGTGGGATGTAACTATACAATGCTTAAAAGAAAACTTATGATCTTTAAATGATTATATTAGAGAAGAAGTAAGATCTGACATTAAATGATCTAAGCTTCCATCTTAAGAGGAAAAGAAGAGCGGTGAAAACATAAAATAAACAGGAGGAAATAACAAAGAGCAGATATCAGTGAGTTAGGTAACAAAAAATACAGAACATCAACAAAGCCCAAAGTTGCTTCTTCGAAACTAGTAATAAAATTGAGAAACCTCTAGATAAGGTAGACTGATTAAAAAAGAAAGAAAGAACGAACAAGAATACAAATTAGCAATACTGGGAATAAAAGAGGGTTTATCACTACAGCTCTTAGAGATATTAAAGGACAATAAGGGAATATTATGAACTTAATAAAATTAAGTTTGAAGACTTAGGTGGAACGAAAAAGATTTTTGAAAAAAATATATGTGGGAATAGAAAATCTAAATAGTTCCATACCTATTAAAAATTAAAATCATTATCAAAAATATTTCCCCCAATAGAACTCCAGACCCAGGAGGCTTCACTGATGAATTCCATCCAGCTTTTAAAGCAGAAATAAATCAGTTTCACACATTTTCTTTCAGAAAACAGAGGAAGAATGAGCACTTCCTTGGCAGTTGTATGAAGCTAGTGTAACTGAGAACAAAACTAAAAATATTTACAAGGAAGTAAAATTATAGACCAAGTTCCCTCATGAACATAGATGCAAAAATCCATAACAAAATCCTACCAAATTAAATTCAGAAATATATTAAAAAAAATTAAAAATCATGACTAAGTAGGGTTTCTTCCAGGGCCGCAAGGGTGGTGTAAAATTTGAAAATCAACCAATATAATTCATGTTACAAGAGAACTAAGCATATGATCATTTCAGTACATGCAAAAAAGTATTTGATGAAATTCAACACCCAATTATTAGGAACAGTACAGAATTTCCTTGATCTGACAAAGAGGATCAACAAACAAAATTAAATTAATCATAACTTAATGGAATATTTTACTCCTAAGTTCTAGAACAAGGCAAAGATGCCTACTCTAATAACTTATATTCAATATTTCCAGGGCAACAAAGTAAGAAAAAGAAATAAAAAGCATACAGATCAGAGAGAAGCATAACTCTATTTGCAGAAGACAATTTTTTACATAGAAAATCCTGACTAATGTACAAAATAATTACTAGGAGTACTAAGTGAATTAGCAAGATTGTATAAGGATTTATATATAAACACTGATTATATTTTTATATTATAGCAGCAAACAGAAAACAAAATTAAAAACAATTCTTATGTATTCAAGCGTTAAGAAACAAATGACTGCTTAGGAATACATTTAACAAAGGCAGGGATTGAATCACATTTACCTTTATATCCACAATGATTAGCAGAGTTGCTGACAAAGAATACATTTAATAAACTTTGTTGAAAAATGAAAGAACATTTATCTGCTATAACAGAGATTTAAATTAATGTCTTAAAATATGAGAAGTTGTTTTCTCCCTCATCTATCTGTCATGGCATAAGTGCATCTGGGCTCAAAGGATGGTATCCTCATGTCACAGGCCATACTCTTTCCTGAGCTACTTTTGCATTCCAACCAGAGTATATGTACTGAGGTTGTGCCTATTGCCTCTGCTCATAGCCCATTGGCTGTAAGTTAGTCACATGGTCATGTTGCAAGGAAGGCTGCCAAATGTAGTGTTTATCTTGGGCAGATATTGTGCTCTATGGAAATTATATTATTGCAGAAAAAAAGAGATTGCATATTAGAAGACATCTAGTGGGTTTTGACACACCAGTCCCAACCTGGCAGCTACAGTCAACGATAATTTTAATTATAATATTTTACTGTTCTTAAAGCTAAAGTATTTGGAAATCACCAATAAGTTTAGAGCTCACTTTTACCAATGCACCCAGTAGACTTCAGAGAAAGTTCTGCTTAGCTGCTGTTTTTATTTAACTGAATTATGTGCAAATTATCACTTTTAATTATCGACATCCTAAAATATGTACTTATAAGACACACTGCTAAATACAGAGCACTTAGAAAACTAAAAACCTACACTGACCAGGATTTATGAATTACATGTCAAAACAGAAATCACAGAATAAGATTTGTGCCTGATCAAATTATAGATTTTAGCATACTGACTCATAAATCAGTCACTTGAATCCTAAGGACAATAAAAGGATTTATAAATCAAGACTTATTTAGGATTTATTAGCCTAATGTCTACCATAAGAATGCAATGTTTATAAATCTCCTTTCTGACTTAAAAAATTAAATTTTATAAATTCTTTTGTAGTCATGGTACATCTCTAATGACACTCTTGATGGGTACACATTGTGATGTACCCTGCTGATGCTTAGGATACACTGATTAATGACAATGTCAGAAGGAAAGATAATTTTATTAAAATTGCTTAACATTATTTAAGTAAATTTTAAAGGATACGTTTATAATTAAAACAAAAATCTATTTTTTTATATTACAAAGATTTGAATGTTTATGGGTTTGAATATTTTGAGAATAAAATAAATTATACTTTATAAAATGACATGAAAAAAATAATTTAAATGCCAAAACCATTTCAGAACAGGTTAAATATTCCAGGACACATTAAATGACAAAATTTCTCTTCTATAAATCCTGGTCTGTGTTAAATTTCTAATTTGGCAAATAATTTTATGTTAAAATCACATAATATATTTCATTACAGATATAAGATATTTGTGCTATTTTGAAATATTTTATTTTTAAAGTTCTATTTTCTCCTTTGGCAGATCCTGTTTAGACTCTCTGGATTTGCCTCCCACCTGGGGAAGTGGTATTGGTCAAAATATTCACATGGCTGTTTTCCCATTTGGATGAGTTCTCTGCTCAAATATTACCTCCTTGGGACCCTTATCTGCTCATCACTGACCATCCAGTTTAAAGGGGTACCCACATCACTCTCTTTCCTTTAGGCAGCTTTATTTATTTTTTTCACAGAAAGATGCTAATAAACAACTGTCAGTTTAATTCCAAGATGGGAAAGTTAATGAATGACAACACAGGCAAACAGCAGCCCTGTAAAGTTTCTATCTTCTGGTTAACATGATACTCCCAAAAAACTTAAAGATGGTTTACTTTATTCACTTCTCAATAATGAAAAACTAAACAGATAATTTAAATAAGCCCATAAATAAGGTGTTTCCTTAGTTGGGACATGGCCCTTGCTACCTTTAGATATCAGACATTTATAAAACAGAGCTGGAAGAAATAGTTTGTAATTTTTAAAACAAAATGCAAGTTCAGTAACTATATCAAGCAAACAATGATCTGCTTAGTTTCTAATTTCAGAAAAAGTTGGGATAATATTTCTGTGGGTTTACCAATTAGCTAATGTTGGTGAGGGTGTGGAGAAAAGGGAACCCTTGTACACTGTGGGTGGGAATGTAAATTGGTGCAATCACCGTGGAAAACAGTATGGGGATTCCTCAAAAGACTTAAAATAGAACTACCACGTGATCCAGCAATTCCATTCCTAGGTATATATATGAAGAAAACGAAAACACTAATGCAAAAAGATACATGCACTCCAATGTTTATAGCAGCATTATTTACAATAGCCAAGATGTGGAACCCACCTAAGTGTCCATCAGCAGATGAATGGATAAAAAAGATATGGTGTGTGTATATATATATATATGTGTGTGTGTGTGTGTGTGTGTATACACACACACACACACACACACACACACACACACACACACACACATATATACTGGAATATTACTCAGCCATAAGAAAGAATTCTTCCATTGGCAACAACATGAATGGACCTGGAGGGTATTATCCTTAGTGAAATAAGTCAGACAGAGAAAGCCAATAATGTGTGTTATCACTTATATGTGGAATCTAAAAAATAAAGTGAACAAATGTATATAACAAAACAGACTCACAGACTCCTAGGGGTAGGGGATTAAGAGGTACAAACTGCTATGTATAAAATAAACTACATGGATATATTGTACAGCACAGGGAATATAGCCAACATTTTATAATAACTTTAAATGGAGTATAACCTATGACATTTTTGAATCACTATGTTGTACACTTAAAACTAATATAATATTGTAAATCAACAATACTTCAATACAACAAATAAATAAATAAAACAAAATTTCTGTGGGCTTTCATTCTCTTGATATTTTCTTAAAATGCAATTTTTAAAATACAAAATGGAAAGTTTTTAATCTACAAAATAAAATGTAAAATACAAAAATCATACTTTAAAAACTATTATTGAAGAGGTTTGGTTAAATGTATCCCTCCCTCCTCATCCCAAGGTCCAATAATTGTAGCGATGATGATAATAACGACAACAGCAACAACAGATGTTTCTGTTATAACAAGATGTACGCATTCTTGAAAAAAAAATTCTACAATATCATGAATTAAAAATAATAGGACTGGGCTTCCCTGGTGGCACAGTGGTTGAGGGTCGACCTGCCGATGCAGGGGACACGGTTTCGTGACCCGGTCCGGGAGGATCCCACATGCCGTGGAGTGGCTGGGCCCGTGAGCCATGGCCGCTGAGCCTGCGCGTCCGGAGCCTGTGCTCCGCAACGGGAGAGGCCACAACAGTGAGAGGCCCGCGTACCGCAAAAAAAAAAAAAAAAAAAAAAAAAAAAAAAAAAAAAAAATAGGACTTATGGGAAAAACAGACTAGAGAGAGACCAGTTAAGATCTATGCAGCTTGGTAATCAAAGCCAGTGGTGGATCAGTGTTTCCCGAAGTCTGACACTTGTATAATTTTGAGGACCCTTTTTAAGGAAAATACATTAGATTACCTAACTGCCTGATACAGCTTAGCAGGGTAAATTCCCATATGTTTTACTATATTTTTTGGCTGCAAATTCTTTCAGCTTTTCTTCACATGACAATAACTGCAACAAACAGAGAAGAAAAAGATAACGCAGTCTTTATTCTAGTGCAGGGATTGAGATTTACTTGGGGTTATTCTTGGTGTAAAAATTTTCTTTAGCCTCACAACTCGTTGGTGATAATGTTGTGTAAATATTTAGGACTCATCAAATTTAAGACAACTTCTATTCGGTTTCTTTCATATACAAGTAGTATAACTGTGTTTGGAAGAATTTTCCACAGACTTTCTTCTGGCTCCTATATGTCAAATTTTGTTTCTCCATCACTACTCATAAACTTCCATTCTGCATAGTTGTAAGATACACTTCAGTTACACATTCATGTTGCCACCGGACCTCCAGCTTTGACCCTTCCTGCAAGAGCACTGGGCAGGGCTTCCCTGGTGGCACAGTGGTTGAGAGTCCGCCTGCCGATGCAGGGGACGTGGGTTTGTGCCCCGGTGTGGTAGGATCCTACATGCCGCGGAGTGGCTAGGCCCGTGAGCCATGGCCATTGAGCCTGCGCTTCTGGAGCCTGTGCTCCGCAATGGGAGATTTTGGGGAGCCCTTCCCGTAGTGGAATGACTTGCAATAATTTAGCTACACATGGAAGTGACTAGGAATCACCTAAATATATACTAAACTTAGACTGAATGCATCCACAATTCCACTTCTCCCATCTGGAACCCCAAAATGGTGCAGCCATTCCAAAGCCCCTGATGATGAAGAAACTGAAGTGGAAAGAGACTGTGGTCTTAAAAGAGACAGTCAAAATATCGTACTTTGCAAGTGGTACAAAAATGCATGACCATTTGAGTACTCGCTCTTAGATACAATGTAGGGGCCCCTGCAAGATAAGAGCTCTGAAGAGACCGCTTCATTAATGTCACAATAGCTTCTACTGGGCTTAGAGTAGTCCAGCAGCAATAATGGATGGATACTCAGGAAATAACTTGCCCAACTCCAGGAGGAAGCTCATTGTGGCCTGAGGCTGCCTCAGAGGATATTAAAAACGCACAAAAACAATCTAGTGGAAATGCCAGCTTCCCAGCACTGAGACAATGCAGATGGAAATGTCATCTGGCAGAAGTCAAGGGCTGAGTAAGGCTGAGGGTGCGTTTTTTGGGTTAGGGAGCCCCAGATGTGAGCACTCATTTTTATATTGCTTAAAATAGTACAAGAAAGGATCCCGCCTGTGCAGCATTTAAACCAGGGGTTCCCAACCTGTTAGGAGCCAGGCCGCACAGCAGAAGGTGAGTGGTGGGCAAGCGAGCAAAGCTTCATGCTCCCCATAGCTCCTAGCGTCCGCATTACCGTCTGAACCATCCCCGCCCAGTATCCGCCCACTCCCCTCCCCCCCCCGCCCGGCCCCCAGCGGTCCGTGGAAAAATTATCTTCCACGAAGTTGGTCCCTGGTGCCAAAAAGGTCGGGGACTGCTGATTTAAACTAAAGGTCTTGTCCTTACCCGCTGAAGATTGTAATTCTACTCTCACTTTTTTTGACTCTCTTTGCCAAGGAAAAATCATGCTTGAACCAACATAACTTTCCTGTTACACTAATACCAATCCCTGATTTGCCTATCACGTAAGAGATAACTGATGTAATGGAAACACACATAGACGGTAGCTAATGACTACTGAGCACCAGCTGCTGTTCTAAAGTGGTTCTCAAGTATTAACAAATTTACTCCTTGTAGCCACCTATGGGACAAATTCTAATGTTCTTACCCTTTTACGACCCTGTTTTGGGCAGTGCTAAAAGCTTTGTAAATTTGACTGTCCATGGGGTCACCGAGAACTCATTGATCTCCTCCTATGTCCAATTACTTTGATCAAACATAAATAAATCTTTATAGGATTTTATTTTCAAGACTCCTGAATATATTCACCATAGTAATATAACTCTTTATGTGTCTATGTATGTATGAAAAAGTCATAGTTCATGAAATTACAGATTATATCTCTTAATTTGATTACTAAACAAGATAATAGGAGTCCAAAATGAAATGTTTTTTCGTATGGTTTTGTTTTATGAAATTAATTAATTAATTTATTTTGGGCTGTGTTGGGTCTTTGTTGCTGCGCACAGGCTTTCTCTAGTTGCGGCGAGCAGGGGCTACTCTTCATTGTGGTGCGTGGGCTTCTCGTTGCAGAGAATGGGCTCTAGGTGCTCGGGCTTCAGTAGTCGTGGCACGCAGGCTCAGTAGTTGTGACTCACGGGTTTAGTTGCTCTCTGGCCTGTGGGATCTTCCTGGACCAGGGCTCGAATCTGTGTCCCCTGCATTGGCAGGCGGATTCTTAACCACTGCCCCACCAGGGAAGCCCTGGTATGGTTTATTTAGACCAGTGTGGTCCAAGGGCCATCTGTTCCATAATTTCCTAATGGGAGGTGGCTAATAAAAATATGTTTTCTGCCCCTATTTGGGACCTACTGAATCTGAATTTCTAGATTAGGTTCCGAGAAAATGGATTTTTAGCAAGCACTCCTAGGTAATTATAATGCATACTGAAGTTTGGGAACCCCTAATTTAAAGTAATTTAAATGCTGTGAAATCTCTACTTTACTTTCCAGTGAGCAGATATAACTAATTGTCTAGTGTTTATAATCTCAAGACATTTAAAAGTTTGAATGTGATTTAGGAAATGAATAAATATGTTTTTGTTTCTTGTATGCTAATATAGGCTTGAAAGCGTTATTTGAAACAAATGATGCAGTACAGGAAAAAAAAGAACTACAAGATTTTGCAGATCTTTAAATCAGACCATCGATTAATTGAAACACCTGGGAGGTTAGTCTTCCTAATAGCATAATCTAAAAAGTAGAACAGATTTTACTGGCTTTGGAAAAATTGTTTGAGGATAAGCTCTTTTCCCTTATGAACTACTTCCTTCCTGCACCCAGAAAGGAATGAATTTTGGGGTCTTGCAGTTCTGAGTAAGCTCTCTCTTCTCATAAATACTTAGATTAGAAGAAAAAAGCCAGGACCATTCTTTTAAAAGGCTTAATGAATTTTTTAAAATGTATGAACATAGTTGGGAAATCCTGCCAATGATTAAAGGGTCTTGGGTTTAATATTACATTTTCTTTTCCCAAATTCTCTTCCACATTTCATGAAACAATATATTTCTCTAAATAAACCTAAGTTGAAATTAATCATTTTAGTCATTTTCATCACAAAATTTAGTTATCAATACAAGTTTCTGCTGCTCATGTCTTGATCTTTATTCTATGTCATCTACAGGGCATACTCTCCATGCTGTAAGTTAAATTAATATTTTTTTTTGTTGTTGTTTTTTTGTTTTTTTGTTTTTGTTTTTGTTTTTTTTTGGCTGTGTTGGGTCTTCGTTTCTATGCGAGGGCTTTCTCTAGTTGTGGCAAGCGGGGGCCACTCTTCATCGCGGTGCGCGGGCCTTTCACTGTCACTTACTCTCTTGTTGCGGAGCACAGGCTCCAGACGCACAGGCTCAGTAGTTGTGGCTCACAGGTCTAGTTGCCCCGTGGCATGTGGGACCTTCCCAGACCAGGGCTCGAACCCGTGTCCCCTGCATTGGCAGGCAGATTCTCAACCACTGCACCACCAGGGAAGCCCTAAATTAATATTTTTACCATCACTCCAATGGCTTTTTGGTGCATTATGTGTGGGCCATTTCCTTAAAGATCTCATTTCCTAGTTGAGGTGTTTACACATAAAAACGCCAGGGATTGTTAAGTTCTAGGTTGGTTTAGAATTAGAATAGAGTAAATCTAACCTTCCATGCTATTATCTGCAATTCACTGACATGACATAATTAAAAATGAAGAAAAAGAAGAAGAAAATGTAAATAATTTCATTTAATCCTACATGTAAGTCAACATACACATATTGTTATTTTTCTCTTGGAAGATTAGTTTCAAAAAACAAAATTAGTTTCTTTATTTGCTGCTTATAAAAACCAAATATCAAAATTTTGAAGCTCTCCTTTTGATTGTTATGCCTTTTTGGTTGATTGACCCTTTTCTCATTAAGCAATATCACTTTTTATCTCTGGTGTCTCTGTTCTGGACTTTACTTTGTCTTATATTAATATAACCACTCTTACTTTTGGTTAATGTTTGCATGGTAAATCTTTTTTCAACCATTTAATTTATTTTTCTTTTCTTGGCTTGATAGCTCATCTCTGCTCACCCCCACCCCCAGCTTTATTAAGGTATAATTGACAATTAAAAATTGTTTACCTTTAAGGTGTACAACTTGATGACTTTATATACATATATAGTGAAATAGATCACTACAATGAAGGTAATTAACATATTGACCACCTCGCAGTTACCTTTTTCTTGTGTGTGTGTGCCTGTGCCTGTCTTGAGAAAAAGTAGGATCTACCCTCTTAGCAAATTTCAATTACATGTATGGTATTGTTAACTGTAGTCACATTATTATACATTAGTTCCCCAGAATTTATTCATCTTACATAACTGACACTTTGTACCCTTTGACCAACTCCATTTTCCCCACCTCCCATAGTTTTGACCTACTTATATCATTATAGTTGAAGTGAGTTTCATGTAGATAGGATACATTTCTGTCAGTTAAAAAAAATCCATTCTCCGTCCTTCAGTTGGTGTTGTTTTGACCATTAATGTAATTATCGATCTGTTTGGATTTAGGTTCATCATTTTATTAGTGATTTCTGCTTATTTTCTCTGTTTTTCACTCCTTTGATTCATTCCCTTTACCTGCCTTCTTTTGACTATAGGCATACCTCAGAGAGACTGGGTTCGGTTCCAGACTACTGCAATAATGTGAATATCACAATGAAGCAAGTCACATGGATTTTTCAGTTTCAAAGTGCATATAAAAGTTACATTCACACCATACTCTAGTCTATTAAGTGTGCAATAGCATTATGTCTAAAATATACCTACCTTAATTAAAAAATATTTTATTGCTGAAAAATGCTAACCATCATCTGAGCCTTCAGTAAGTCGTAGTAGTAACATCAAAGATCATTGATCACAGATCACTATAACAAATATAATAATAATGAAAAGGTTTGAAATATTGAAAGAGTTACATTAAATATCGAGAGAATGATACAGAAATATGAAATGAGCAATTGTTGGAAAAATGGTGTTCAGATTGGATATTTTCTATTTCCTTTTTTCTAATTCAGTCTTTTCACTATTAATTTCACTAATAGTGCTCACCCTTACTTTCTGGGTCATTTTCATAAGAGCTGCTTCTGAGTCTCTATCAGATAAATCCAACATCTTTGTTGCCTGATTGTGTTTTCCTTTGTGAGTCGAGATTTCCTTGTTTCACTGTATGCTGGGTAATTTTTGGACTATATCTTGAACTTTTTGAATATTATGTTATGAGACCTTGGGATTTGTTTAAGTCTATGGGGAATTTTGATAATTTAGTTTTAGCTGGCAACCAGCCAGGTTCAATTTAGACCACAAATTCCAATCAGACTTCTGTGGGTTGTGGTTTCAATGCAGGTTCCATTTTCAAAGCTTCTGTAGTCATGTTTGGATCTGTTCCATGCGTACACCACTCAAATGCCAATCTAGGACTTGGGTGGTTGTATATGTTGTATTCAATTCTTAAGTTCTATGGTGTACTGTTTAGGGTCAGATCCATGCATGTTCAACCTGAGATGAGCCCAGGGGTTCACAAGCAACTTTAGGGGTCATTTTCTTAAGTTCTTCTATCTTGATGATCTGGTTCCCTGGGGCCACCCTTTGTGGTTCTCTGGTCAGAAACAGGGGCTTTATTTACTCTGCTCAAATGGGTTCATTTCCAGGGTTGAATAGTTGGAGGACAAAGCTTAAAAAAAGCAGTGGGGATTCACCCCATTCTCCTAGTATTACATCATTCTGATCAGAAAGGAAGGTTCGCCATTCTCAGAGTTCTAGGCTCCTGTCAGCTCCTGTTGCTGCCAGTGTCACTGCCACTACTGTGGCAACCAAAAGGTCACTTAGGAGCTACACAAGAGAACAAAGAAAACTATTGGGGGTACTTCCCCCACTGTCTTTGAGCATGAAGAGATCTTGCTTATTTAGCCATAACTGGAGAGATTTTCCTGTATCTCTCTCTGCCCATGTCCTGAAGCCTACTTATGTATTTTGGGCTGTGTTTGGTCCAGAGTGGAGTAAACAGAGGGGAAAAAACTGGTAAACTCATAGCTAGTTGGGTAGTACTTTGAATTTTGGTCTTGTTCCTTAATCTGCATAAAATTGCTCTTCATCTACCTGAAATAGCTGTTCCACTCATTCCATCCAAATTCTATAGCTGCATTCAGTGGGGAGCAGAGAGTGGAGTGTGCTCTCTCTGTCTTATGCAGAAGTGGAGCCAATCATCCCAAAGAAAGGTAATGAGACAAAACAAGTTTACAGCAAACACTAAGCAAAACACATAGCATGTATAGTAAGCTGGCTGTTTAAAGCCAACACGCTGAGTAAAAGGAAACTCATTTTAGAACTGATAGACCTCAGCTGACCTGTGCTATGATCAATGACTGTATTCAGCATGCCATCTGGCATTTACTTGCTGGCACTGAAAACACTTTGTCTGGCGGTTGTTGCTAAGGTTGGTTAGGTATGATATCATCGGAGGCAAACTCATCCCCCTTTTCATTCTTGCAAGTCAGAAACACTGACATATTGAGAGAACTGCTGATTAACAATTAAAAAAAAAGTCTAATCAGGGCAATTCTAAACTTTTATATGCAAAGGCATGCTCAACTCTATAGCGTACTGGGATCACTCCACTGAAATGGCTAGCACTTAGGATACTTTTTCTGCATTAATTATTGGCATGTCATCAATAGAGATGAACCAGTCATATGCACACTACATATTTCTGAAAAGTTGTGAATGAAATAAATTAAGAAAAGGAACTTAATTGGAACTCTACAATGAATTCTTTTGTAAAGCAAAATCATTGCCCTCTGATTTTGGGATTACATGTATGATTTTTTCATAAACCTGATTTATATATTTTTATTTAGACTTGTTTACCCTGTTTTTGAGTCAGCTTCTCTAATTCACAGGTCAGCCTAGGGCAACATGGCAGATTTGCTACTTAAGGCACATGACTTTTTTGGCTGTATTATGCTTATAGCAATGGCTGAGCAGCAGGAAACAGTACTTAATTAGCTGCCTTTGCAGTTATCAGGCTGCAATCACATTTGATTAAGAAGGCTGTTTATTTCACTCAAGGCTGAGAAAGCTCTCCTGAGGACAGATGCCCATGTTTTGGCCCAGAGAACCAGAAAAAGAGCCTCGCACATGAAGGGGCACTCTGCAGCTCAGTCATAGGTTTTCTGAATGACCTTGGTGAAGTCACTTTGCTCCCCATTTGTTTCCTCTTTTCCCAGACTCCAAACGTTTTCAAAGCCCAATGTCAGGAACATATTTCAAAACTCTTCTAAGTACTTTTATGTGCTAATATACCCTTCAGTCTAATTCTGGGAGATAGGCAAGTTGTTACTCTTATACCCTCTTAACAAATTAATAAAGAGGCTCAATGATATTAGAAGAATAAAGTTTACACAGCAAAAAAGAAGAGGAATTCAAGACCAATTTGGTGAACTTGGTTGTTCTTCTACACCCCCTATTGCTAAAACAACTATTAATTAAGAATAGAATCATAGAGAGTTGTTTCCTGTTTAATTTCACCTGACAAAGGGCAAGAAGGTCTATTTTCTTAATGTGAGGATGGGAATTACTTGAGACTGAAACCATAAAGAAGAGTTTTCCCCATTTATTTCATAAATATAAATTCAAATAATTGCCTATATGTAATACTTTGGAAGTTGACCTTGCATTATTCCTGGTGTTTATAGAGGAAAAATGTTGTATTAACATTGTACAGTTGCTTTTTTTTTTCATTATTTGTGGTAGCTATGTTTTTTTTAACGCCTTTATTAGAGTATAATTGCTCTACAATGGTGTGTCAGTTTCTGCTTTATAACAAAGTGAATCAGCTATACATATACATATATCCCCATATCTCCTCCCTCTTGCGTCTCCCTTCCACCCTCCCTATTCCACTGCTTTAGGTGGTCACAAGGCATCAAGCTGATCTCCCTGTGCTATGTGGCTGCTTCCCACTAGCTATCTATTTTACATCTGGTAGTATATATATGTCCATGCCTCTCACATCGTCCCAGCTTACCCTTCCCCCTCCCCATGTCCTCAAGTCTGTTCTATGTCTGTGCCTTTATTCCTGCCCTGCCCCTAAGTTCTTCAGAACCTTTTTTTTTTTTTAAGATTCCATATATATGTGTTAGCATACAGTATTTATTTTTCTCTTTCTGACTTACTTCACTCTGTATGACAGTCGCTAGGTCCATCCACCTCACTACAAATAACTCAATTTTGTTTCTTTATATGGCTGAGTAATATTCCATTGTATATATGTGCCACATCTTCTTTATCCATTCATCTGTCAATGGACACTTAGATTGCTTCCATGTCCTGGCTATTGTAAATAGAGCTGCAATGAACATTTTGGTACATGACTCTTTTTGAATTATGGTTTTCTCAGGATATATGCCCAGTAGTGGGATTGCTGGGTCGTATGGTAGTTCTATTTTTAGTTTTTTGAGGAACCTCCATACTGTTCTCCATAGTGGCTGTATCAGTTTACATTCCCACCAACAGAGCAAGAGGGTCCCTTTTCTCAACACTCTCTCCAGCATTTATTGTTTGTAGAGTTTAGGATGATGGCCATTCTGACTAGTGTGAGGTGACACCTCATTGTACTTTGATTTGTATTTCTCTGATGATTAGTGATACTGAGCATCCTTTCATGTGTTTGTTGGCAATCTGTATATCTTATTTGGAGAAATGTCTGTTTAGGTCTTCTGCCCATTTTTGGATTGGGTTTTTTGTTTCTTTAATATTGAGCTACATGAGCTGTTTATGTATTTTGGAGATTAATCCTTTGTCCGTTGATTCATTTGCAAATATTTTCTCCCATTCTGAGGGTTGCTTTTTGTCTTGTTTATGGTTTCCTTTGTTGTGCAAAATCTTTTAAGTTTCATTAGGTCCCATCTGTTTATTTTTGTTTTTATTTCCATTTCTCTAGGAGGTGGGTCAAAACGGATCTTGCTGTGATTTATGTCATAGAGTTTTCTGCCTATGTTTTCCTCTAAGAGTTTTATAAATGTCTGGCTTTACATTTAGGTCTTTGATCCATTTTGAGTTTATTTTTGTGTATGGTGTTAAGGAGTGTTCTAATTTCATTCTTTTACATGTAGCTGTCCAGTTTTCCCAGCACCACTTACTGAAGAAGCGGTCTTTTCTCCATTGTATATTCTTACATCCTTTATCAAAACTAAGGTGGCCATATGTGCATGGCTTTATCTCTGGCCATTCTATCCTGTAAAATTGAGCTATATTTCTGTTTTTGTGCCAGTACCATACCCTCTTGATTACTGTAGCTTTGTAGTATAGTCTGAAGTCAGGGAGACTGATTCTTCCAGCTCTGTTTTTCTTTCTCAAGATTGCTTTGACTATTTGGGGTTTGTGTTTCCATACAAATTGTGAATTTTTTTGTGCAAGTTCTGTGAAAAATGCCAGTGGTAGTTTGATAGAGACTGCATGGAATCTGTAGATTGCTTTGGGTAGTGGAGTTATTTTCAAAATGTTGATTCTTCCAATCCAAGAACAAGGTATATCTCTCCCTCTGTTTGTGTCATCTTTAATTTCCTTCATCAGTGTCTTATAGTTTTCGGCATACAAGTCTTTTGTCTCCTTAGGTAGGTTTAGTCCTAGGTATTTTGTTCCTTTTGTTGCAGTGGTAAATGGGAGTGTTTCCTTAATTTCTATTTCAGATTTTTCATCATTAATGTATAGGAATAAAAGAGATTTCTGTGCATTAATTGTGTTTCCTGCTACTTTACCAAATTCATTGATTAGCTCTAGTAGTTTTCTGGTTACGTCTTTAGGATTCCCTATGTATTGTATTATGTCATCTGCAAACAGTGACAGTTTTACTTTCTCTTTTCTGATTTGGATTCCTTTTATTTCTTTTTCTTCTCTGATTGCTATGGCTAAAACTTCCAAAACTATGTTGAATAATAGTGGTGAGAGTGGGCAACCTTGTCTTTTTCCTGATCTTAGTGGAAATGGTTTTAGTTTTTCACCATTGAGAACGATGTTGGCTCTGGGTTTGTCATATATGCCCTTTATTATGTTGAGGAAAGTTCCCTCTATGCCTACTTTCTGCAGGGTTTTTATCATAAATGGGTGTTGAATTTTGTAGAAAACTTTTTCTACATCTATTGCGATGATCATATGGTTTTTCTCCTGCAATTTGTTAATATGGTTTATCACATTGATTGATTTGCATATATTGAAGAATCCTTGCACTCCTGGGATAAACCCTGCTTGATCATGGTGTATGATCTTTTTAATGTGCTGTTGGATACTGTTTGCTAGTATTCTGTTGAGGATTTTTGCATCTATGTTCAGCAGTGATATTGGCCTGTAGTTTTCTTTCTTTGTGACATCCTTGTCTGGTTTTGGTATCAGGGTGATGGTGGCCTTGTAGAATGAGTTGGGGAGTGTTCCTCCCTCTGCTATACTTTGGAAGAGTTTGAGAAGGTTAAGTGTTAGCTCTTCTCTAAATGTTTGATAGAATTTGCCTGTGAAGCCATATGGTCCTTGGCTTTTGTTGGAAGATTTTTAATCACAGTCTCAATTCCAGTGCTTGTGATTGGTCTGTTTATATTTTCTATTTCTTCCTAGTTAAGTCTCGTAAGGTTGTGCTTTTCTAAGAATTTGTCCATTTCTTCCAGGTTGTCCATTTTAATGGCATATAGTTGCTTGTTGTAATCTGTCATGATCCTTTGTATTGCTGCAGTATCAGTTGTTATTTCTCCTTTTTCATTTCTAATTCTATTGATTTGAGTCTTCCCCCTTTTTTTCTTGATGAGTCTGGCTAATAATTTCTAAATTTTGTTTATCTTCTCAGAGAACCAGCTTTTAGTCTGATTGATCTTTGCTATCATTTCCTTCATTTCTTTTTCATTTATTTCTGATCTGACTTTATGATTTCTTTCCTTCTGATAAATTTGGGGTTTTTTTGTTCTTCTTTCTCTAATTGCTTTAGGTGTAAGGTTAGGTTGTTTATTTGAGATGTTTTCTGTTTCTTGAGGTAGGATTGTATTGCTATAAACTTCCCTCTTAGAACTGCTTTTGCTGCAACCCATAGGTTTTGGGTCATCATGTTTTCATTGTCATTTGTTTCTATGTATTTTTTTATTTCCTCTTTGCTTTCTTCAGTGATCTCTTGGTTATTTAGTTGTGTATTGTTTAGCCTCCATGTATTTGTATTTTTTTACAGATTTTTTCCTCTAATTGATATCTAGTCTCATAGCATTGTGGTTGGAAAAGATACTTGATACAGTTTCAATTTTCTTAAATTTACCAAGGCTTGCTTGATTTGTGACCGAAGATATGATCTATTCTGGAGAATGTTCCATGAGCACTTAAGAAGAAAGTGTATTCTGTTGTTTTTGGCTGGAATGTCCTGTAAATATCAATTAAGTCCATCTTGTTTAACATGTCATTTAAAGCTTGTGTTTCCTTATTGATTTTCAGTTTGGTTGATCTGTCCATTGGTGAAAGTGCGGTGTTATAGACCCCTACTATGATTGTGTTACTGTCGATTTCCCCTTTTATGGCTGTTAGCATTTGCCTTATGTATTGTGGTGCTCCTATGTTGGGTGCATAAATATTTACAATTGTTATATCTTCTTCTTGGATTGATCCCTTGATCATTATGTTGTGTCCTTCTTTGTCTCTGATAATGGTCTTTATTTCAAATCTATTTTGTCTGATATTAGAATTGCCGCTCTAGCTTTCTTTTGATTTCCATTTGCATGGAGTACCTTTTTCCATCCCCTCACTTTCAGTCTGTATGTGTTCCTGGGTCTGAAGTGGGTCTCTTGTATATAGGATATATACGGGTCTTGTTTTTGTATCCATTCAGCTAGTTGATGTCTTTTGATTGGCACGTTTAATCCATTTACATTTAAGGTAGTTATCAATATATATGTTCCTATTACCATTTTCTTAATTGTTTTGGGTTTGTTACTGTAAATCTTTTCCTACTCTTGTGTTTCCTGCCTAGAGAAGTTCCTTTAGCATTTGTTGTAAAGCTGGTTTGGTGTTGCTGAATCCTCTTAGCTTTTGCTTGTCTGTAAAGATTTTAATTTCTCTGTCAAATCTGAATGAGATCCTTTTTGGGTAGAGTAATCTTGGTTGTAGGTTTTTCCCTTTCATCACTTTAAATATGTCTTGCCACTCCCTTCTGGCTTGCAGAGTTTCTTCTGAGAGATCAGCTGTTAACCTTATGGGGATTCCCTTGTATGTTAATTATTGCTTTTCCCTTGCTGCTTTTAATATTTTTTCTTTATATTTAATTTTTGATAGTTTGATTAATATGCGTCTTGTCGTGTTTCTCCTTGGATTTATCCTGTATGGGACTCTCTGCTCTTCCTGGCCTTGATTGACTATTTCCTTTCCCATATTAGGGAAGTTTTCAAATATAATCTCTTCAAATATTTTCTCAGTCCCCTTTTTTTTTTCTTCTTCTTCTGGGACACCTATAATTTGAATGTTGGTGCATATAATGTTGTCACAGAGGTCTCTGAGACTGTCCTCAGTTCTTTTCATTCTTTTTTCTTTATTCTGCTTTGCAGTAGTTATTTCCACTATTTTATCTTCCAGGTCACTTATCCATTCTTCTGCCTCAGTTATTCTGCTATTGATTCCTTCTAGAGAATTTTTAATTTCATTTATTGTGTTGTTCATCATTGTTTGTTTGCTCTTTAGTTCTTCTAGGTCCTTGTTAAACATTTCTTGTATTTTCTCCATTCTATTTCCAAGATTTTGGATTATCTTTTCTATGATTACTCTGAATTATTTTAGGTAGACTGCCTATTTCCTCTTCATTTGTTTGATCTGGTGGGTTTTTACCTTGCTCCTTCATCTGCTGTGTGTTTCTCTGTCTTCTCATTTTGCTTAACTTACTGTGTTTGGGGTCTCCTTTTTGCAGGCTGCAGGTTCATAGTTCCCCTTGGTTTTGGTGTCTGCCCCCAGTGGCTAAGTTTGGTTCAGTGGGTTGTGGAGGCTTCCTGGTGGAGGTGACTGTTGCCTGTGTTCTGGTGGATGAGGCTGGATCTTGTTTTTCTGGTGGGCAGGACCACGTCTGGTGGTGTGTTTTGTGGTGTCTGTGAATTTTTTATGATTTTAGGCAGCCTCTCTGTTAATGGGTGGGGTTGTGTCCCTGTCTTGCCAGTTGTTTGGCATAAGGTGTCCAGCACTGTAGCTTGCTGGTTGTTGAGTGGAGCTGGCTCTTAGTGTTGAGATGGAGATCTCTGGGAGAGCTTTCACTGTTTGATATTATATGTAGCTGGGAGGTGTCTGGTGGACCAATGTCCTGAACTCTGCTCTCCCACCTCAGAGGCACAGGCCTAACACCTGGCCGGAGCACCGAGACACTTTCAGCCACATGGCCAGGTACTTGGGGACTTTCTTGCCTTGTGGAAAGTCTGAGGTCTTCTGCCAGTGTTCAGTAGGTGTTCTGTAGGAGTTGGTCCACATGTAGATGTATTTCTGATGTATTTGTGGGGAGGAAGTGAACTCCATGTCTTACTCCTCTGCCATCTTGAAGGTCTCCCTGTACAGTTGGTTATTTGCAAGCACTGGTATCACTCAATTTTTGCAAAATGAAGCACAGAGAGATAACATTCTGTTTACCTTTTTTGACAGTGTGAATTCATACAGAGTATGTTTGAAGTAATTTGTTATGTTTTTCTTTATTTTTGTCAGATTTGGCCAAAGGCATAAAAAACATTCTTTTTGTTATCTGTAAGATTTTCTTTCTTCTTTCTCTTTCCTTAAGAATGCATATCCAAACTACAAATTCTATTTATCTCTGAGCTACTGTGGGTTAAACAGCCAAGGCTTTCACCCATGGAACATTCTGATGGAATCCTATTATACTTTATGTGGTTATCATCTCCCTCTGAAATTTGCATTAGTTATGGGTGTGTTCATCCTAACATTTGGCAATTGGGAGACAGCTGGAAGATAGTGTGCTCTGGCCAGCAGCTGTCCATCAGAATTCTTCCAATATAATGGAATAAAAATCACTGTGTGTGCATAATCTTGCCTCCTCAATTTTATTGATAAAATATTTTATCTCTAAAAATTATGCAACTGAATGGAGTTGTACAGGAGTCTGTTGCCTGATGAGTCACAGGCTGGCAGATCATACTGTCTCATTGATAGAACATATTCAAATATGTGAATTGTGCGAAAGCCTGGATGGGAGGTAGGTAGGACCAAAACTAGGCCTCCTAGTATATACCTGAGGCAAACTTCAGTGCAAAGCACCTTCTACCTTTGGGTTCTGGATCTTCTGTAGTGGAGCCATTTTTCAACTTTTTCCACTGAAACACTGAGCATTGATAGAGCACATTCAAATATGTGCTGTACAATGAAATATGACAAGAAGTTAAATCATTATAATCAAATTGCCTTTTGAGTTCTAATTCCTATCATCTGATTATAATTTATTATAAACAGTGTGATTCGAAAGTGATGGCTGACTCCCTAGAAATCACTCCTTTTATTTTGTAATCATACCTGATTTTTACCCCATGAAAGAAATTCTCTGAAATCAATAACATATTTGAATTATGAGTTGATATTTCTAAGCAAATATTTACCCAGTTGATACATGTTTATTTAGAACTCACAAAATGTCAGCTTTCTCATCCTTAAATGGAGGATTACTTGTGTTTAAATGATCCACTCTGGATCATTCAGTTGGTCAGGCCCCATGGTAGGTTGGCAGACCTGCTTCTTGTCCTCTTGGAAGGACAGACAGATCACTTAGGAACTTGAATAAAGTGATAAATAATAGCAGGGCAGAGAAAGGATACTAATATGGCAACATATAGGAGGGAATTTAATCCAGATTGAAGTTAAGAAAAAGCTCCCCCCAAAATATGATGTTTAGATATTCATAAGTTCTTATAGCAATAAATAGTTTTCATTCTTCCCATCTTGAAACCATTAGTTCTTCAGGAGCCAGTGGGGAGTAGCAGAAAAAGGTCAAGCACACATAGTTTTAAATGCCAGCTTATTACACAGTAGCTGTGTGAAATTAGACAAATTACTTAACTCTGAGTCTCAACTTCCTCATCTGTACCGAGAAGAATAATAATACCCAGGTAATGGGGGCTATTCTGAAGATTAATAAACTAATATATTTTAAGCATCTGGGACAGAGATTGCATTAAATAAATGATAGTTCCCTTCACTCTAATAATTTCTGCCACTGCTAAACACTCTTTCCCTTATAATATCCAACTCTGACTTCTATCAAATGAAGGTAACCCCTAAAACCTGGAATATATGACCAGCTGTGAGTTGTTTGGGGCACAATCTCATGGATGAATAAATAAAGATGGATCCTCACATAAACTGCTTTGTTATGGCAACATATTCAATTCAAAATGAACCAAAATACCACAAATCCTATCTTTTACATAATTTAAAATACAAAAAGCACGTAGAAGAGAATTAAGGGATTCACTGTTCCAGCCACCATGGAAGGTATATTCAGGCTGATTAGTGAAGGAAAAATCAATTTTAACAGTGAAGGAATTTTGAAGGGCTGGAGAACACTTTTAGGGAAGCTGAAATAGATGTAGAACACTTTTCAGGAGGTTGATCAGATCTAGAAAGGGGAGAAATACAGTGTATTCCCGAATTTTCACGGGCTCCATGGTGGGCTTGCTGTTCTCTTTCTTACACTTCTCTTCGGAACATCCCATTCACTCCCCCCCCCCCCCACCTGTTTCAACCAGCACCTCTAGGCTTTTTACTCCCAAATCTAGATGTGATGCTCCAGGCTCTCCAATGTGGTTCAGTTGGTGCATCCCACCCACTAAAGGTTCACTGAATTTGTCTTATAGGCTATAAAGCCTATTACCCCCACTCCCCACCACTCAACATATTAAAAATGGAATTCATCCCCCTCTCTGAACCTTCTTGAATGTTCATTAGTTCCCAGAACACACTATCTACACAATCATTCAGAACTTCAGACTTGATTTGTACTTGTTCCTCTTGTTTAGCCCTAATTCTTAGTCTCTTTTATCACTTTGCCCTGCAGTACAGGACATTGTCAAAGAGCACCAGCCCTCTCTACAAGCATGCCTGAGAGATGGGCAGCATCAGACCCCCTGGGAGTTTGTTAAAAATGCAGAATTTCAGGTTCCACACCAGACCTAACCAAATCAGAATCCACATGTTAACAAGGTGCTGTGATATTTATATTAACAAATAAATATTTGATCTTGGTCCCATTTCTGACACAGAGATCCTAAAATTACTGGAATTTCCTAAGTGATAAGAGTAATAAATGTGTCTTAATATTCATAACAAACCCCTTTCAACCACATCTGAGTTTATGTTAATGAGGTGAGTTTTAGAAATCACCTGAGGATGGAGGCTGGCTGCCAGGGAAACCAACCTTGTGGTTAGAGGGTTGGAAGTTTCATTCCAACCTCCAGACCTCCAGGGAGGGAAGAGGGGCTAGAGGTTGAGTTAAATCATTAACAGTCAATGATTTAATCAATCATGTCTATGTAATGAAGCCTCCATAAAACCCCAAAAGGACAGGGTTCAGAGAGCTTCCTGGGTTGGTGAACATGTGGAGAATTAGGGAGAGAGACATGACTGGAGACAGCATTGAAGCTTCAAACCTTTCCCCATACTTTGCCCTATGCAGCTCTTCCATCTGGCTGTCTCTTAGTTATAATGTTTTATTCTAGTAAGTAAAATGTTTCTTTGACTTCTGTGAGTGCTCTAGCAAATTTATTGAATCCTAGGGTCATTGAAACCTCTAATTTATAGTTCAAAAGCTCAGGTGACACCATGGACTTGCAACTGGTGGCTAAAGTTGGGGAAGGTGGGAGCAGTTTTATAGGACTGGACCAGTAACCTGTGGATCTGATGTTCTCTCCAGGTACATAGTGTAAGAACTGAGTTAATTGCTTGTGGTGTTGGAAAACCCACACAATGAAATTGGTCTTAAAATCTTAGGTGTCCATGTGATCTCTTACTGTCTTCATCAAACATTTCCATTGCTTTCTTTCTTTTAATTATAAGGATTTCCCAAAATATAAGAATTACAGATACTAGTATAAAACACCCACATACCCACTGCCTATACTTATTGCATGTTAATAATTTATAATATGTTTCAGATTTGTATTTTTTCAGTAATAAAATATTAGAGTTGAAGGTCTCCTTCCTACTCCTGTGCCTAAGGTGACAAACTTGTCCCAGGACTGTCCCAAATTGTAGCACTGAAAGTCCTGCACCCCAGGAAACCCCTCAGTTCTGGGAAATACTGAAATTCATCTGTACTTTTCTCTCCCCCACAAATTTACCACACATTTACCACATGTGCATGTTTCTATAATATACAGAATTATTTTATGTGTTTAGCTTTATGCAAATAGTATCATGTTTGGCACATTCTTTTCCTGTTAGCTCTTTTTCAAACAGCATTACAGTTTTGAGATTTACTCTAATGATACACTAACATACGTGGATTTAATTGCTATATCCCATTCTACTGTATGAATATACTCTAATTTACTTATCCATTCTCCTCTGATAGAAATTTAGGTTGCTTCCAATATTATGTTATTTTAAATAATATCAACCAACATTACAATGTCCCCTTGTGCATATTTGAGGATTTTCTAGGGAATATATGTAGAAGGGGTAAACTGCCAAGTCCTAAAGGATGCCCATCTTCATCTTTTCTGCATGTGGTCAAATTGCTCCCAAGTGTTGATAACGGTTTGTGTTTTCCCACCAGCAGTGTGAGTTCCCTTTCACGTTGGCCCACAGTGCTTGGTGCTATCAGACTTACAGAGTATTGCTAGCCTGACAGCTCTGAACAGTCTTGTACTGTTTTGAAATGCATTTCCCTGCTTTAGCTAGCCAGGGGGAGCATCTTCCGTGTGTTTATTGCCCTTCTGGTTTTCTTCTCTACTACTTTTGAGCACACACATTGCCCATTTTCCTATTGAGGCATTATGGATACTAATCTTTTGTGAATCATATGAACTGCAAGTATCTTCTCCAAGTGGGGAATTTGCCTGACACTTCGCCTATGGAATTGTTGCCTTATATATTTTTTAAAAATTTAAAGATTGATATATAATTCACATACCATAAAATTCATTGTTTTAAAGTGTAGAGTTCAGTGATTTAGTATACCTCTTCTTTTACAGTTTGTGCTTTCTAGCTTTTATTTTAGAAATCTTTCCTATTCTGATACTATGATGCCATTCTACTCTTTTTAAAAATGTTGTAAATGTTTGCTTCTTGCCTTTATGTAATTAACCCATTAGGATAGATTTTGGGGTGTGGTGTGATGGAGTGATCTAGTTTAACGTTTATCTGTATAGATAGTTAATTGTCTTGGCACCATTTATTAAATAATCCACCCACCTCTACTGGTTTGTAATCAGTAATCATCTCCGTTATCACATGAGTCAACTTCTAAGCTTTATATTCTATCAGTATATAGAATATAAAGTATATATAGTGTATATATCTATATATATATATAGTATATATATATAGTATATATATCTGTGAACCAGTATCACACTATTTATTTTCCATAACTTTATAATAAATCTTGATGTCTCCTAGGCATGTCTTTTCACTTTGTTGTTTTTCATAACTGTTTTCTTTTGTCTACACCCTTTTCTTGCTCATATACATTTTAGGCTCAGTCTGTCAAACTCAATAAAAAATGGTTCTGTGGGCTTTTATTAGAATTGTATTGATTTTACATATAGTTCGGGAAGAATTGACATATCCCAATATTGAAAACCTTACAATATTCCCATCCACAATTCGGTATCTCTTAATTTATTTAAGTCTCCCTTTAATCTCTTGAAACTTTTATGTATTTATATTACTCCATAAGTGCCATGCACATATTATTGGATTTCTTATTAGGTACTTAGTTTCTGGTGTTGTGAGATTTGTGTACACACATATATATTACGTTTTCTGAGTGTTGTTGATGTATAGGGATACATTAATTTTTGTACACTGATCTTACATCTTGCAACGTTGATGAATTCTCTTATTTGTTTGTATAGTCTGAGGAGTATAGGCAATCATATCATTGGTAAATAATAACAATTTAGTTCTTTCATTTCCAATTGGAATCATTTCTTTTTAATTTGTCTTGTTGGTTACACTGACCAAGCCAGTAAGATGCTGAATAGAGTGGTGCTAGATACTAGCTTGTCTTAATAGTTGCCTTAAAAGGGAATGGTCATAACAGTGTAGCACTGAGTATGGTTCTTGAGGTAGGTTTTGTTTTTTTCTTTTGAGATCTTTATTCAGTTAAGAAATTTTCCTCTATTCATAGTTTGCTAAGTGTTTTTTTAACTCAAGTGAGTGATGGATTTCATCAATTGTCATTTCTTTCAAGGATCTTCTTAGAATTGCTCTCCTTCAAGAAGTCTTCCTAGCACCCTAAAGTTGGACTAAAAACTCCTTCTCTCTGATTCCACTACATTTAGTCTTTTCCACAGCCTACTAAATTGTCTGTTTTCTAAGTTCATGTTTCGCAGTAGCTTATAAGCAATTCAAGAGCAGGAACTGTGTTTGATTCATGGCTATGTCCTCCATTACCAGCTGTAGAACATAGAATATCTCTGTACATATTATAGAAATAAATTGCTGGGAACATGTTCCAGAAACTTATCTAGCCCTTCCTAAAAACAAATTATGTTTTTAACAATGAAGCTTAATTTACAAAGGCAATTATGATTGAATAGAGTAGATTCAAAAAATTTTAGATATCTATACCTTTATATTTGCTCTTAATAATACATAAAATGTATTTGTGTAATACATAAAATACATGTCTTCTGGGAAACAATGACTTTCTTCTTATAGCAAACATTATCTGTTACTACATTAATTTTTTTTAATTCAATTACTTAAACTAAAAAAAATGTTCTCTGAGCACGCCATTCTCTACAAATCTCCATGTATTCACCAGTCTGGCAGCTTTCCAAACCCTGTCCTTTTGCATTTTCATGGAGGTTTCATTACAAAGGCATGATTGATTAAATCATTGGCCATTGATACTGAAATCAATCTCCAGCCCCTCTTCCCTTCCTAGAGGTCCAGGGGTTGGGATTGAAAGTCCCAACCCCCTAATCACATGGTTGGTTTCCCTGGCAACCAGCCCCCATCCCCAGGTGCTTTCCAAAAGTCACCTCATTAACATTAAAATCAAGTTCATATTCATTTTAACATTATATTAGTTATTTATCATTCTGTCATTATTAAAACAAAAACAAGACTCCCACAAACTTTGATTTGCTCAGAATGTACCTTTTAGAGGTGTTTTATCATATCTAAGTCCTAAGAACATTTTAATTCATTTAATTTAAATGATGTTCTTACCAATGCCAAAGGCCTTTCAAACTGTATTACGTTTCTCTCCTTATTTGAACAGCCTCATTTATTTTATTCGGAATGCTCAGCTACTTAGTGAGTATGGGACCTCAAATGCCATTTGGAAATATGAAACCTTTATCTTTTAACTCAGTTTTGCTTTCATGAATAACATGGTTCTAACATCACAGTTGTGATATTTATTAGCTGTCTTTGCAAAACTTTGGGCAATACATCTTTTACATTTCATTGAAAAGAAAAGAAACTTAATCCCACCAGCATCTCCATTATTAGTTCTTTCTTTTGATTTTTCCCCGTGGGAATTTTGTGTTGGCCAGATGGCACACTGAAGGATCCCTAGACATATCTGCATTCTATGAAAGCAACATGGAAAAGCAAAAATCTATTTCTGAATGAGGGGATTAAATTTTATATCTTATCATCTGGCTCACCACGTCCAACCCAGTCATTATTTGGTTCATGTTCAATATTGTACAATTATTCTCCTATTCACATAACAGTCTTTCTTCGTTTTCAGTAAAGTCCTGCTTTTAGTCTGTCCCATTGCTAATGGTAATTAGCCACTCAATTGCACCCTCTGAGCCCTTGAATTCTACTAGTTCTAAAGAATACTCCATAAACCTTATCTTTATGTTGGATCCTATCTCTAGGAAATGTCAGTCAAATTTCATCAACAGCAAAACTGAAATACCCATTTCCATATTCATGACAGAATGTTTATTTTCCATGGAGAAAAGTGGCTGGATGAAATGTTTGAGAATCAGTTTGATGAGAAATTGTTTACTTTGTAAATTGGTCCAATTCTCATTTTCAAACACAGTGAGGTTTCTAATTGTCAGGTAGTTACACTCCTGATCAAAAATGGAGGAAAAATTTCCAGTCACATATTCTGTCATAAATGGTATTAAATAGAGTAACATCTCAAAGTGTTCACTCTAAATATTTTCTCTATGGAATAAGTAAAAATAATGTTCATTTGGTGCCTTCTCACCTTTGTCCCTTTTCTTAGTGGTTTCTAAGAGTGAGTCCGTTTTACATAAAACCAGCTCTTATTTCCAGAAAAATACTGAACTATTTTATTTTAGTTTTGTTAGACATGACCAATAAAAGAATGTAGTCTACCAATAAAAGTCTGTAAAATAAGGATGTATCTTTTGTCTTACCTATTTATTTGTATGTTATATTCAAAGTTTAACCTTCCTCTTCCAGCAACACTGAACAACATGGGTTTTCCCAAACTGACCATTTTCTTTCTTAAATTTTCACCTTTGTAGGGGACACTGTCTCTGTCTGGAATGCTCTTTCCTTTCTTCACTGTCCATTTATGTAAATATCTACTCTTTCTTTAAAACTCTGTTCAAATTTCATATTTATGAGACTTTCTCTAAACATCTCTTTCTAAACACACACACACACATTTAGTTGCTTTCTCTCTTCTCAGCCTTTCAATAACACTTCATAGATTAATTCTATGAAGAATTATTTGTCTACATTTTCTTCTCGTACAAGATTGTGAGATTGTAAAGGTCAGGGAACATCATTTATTCATCTTTGGATCCTATGCTGCCATGGTAACAGGCACTCAATATGAATTTGTAAATAACTGATTGCATAGTATATGCTGACTTTTGCAAAAATTATTCTTAAATTCTGGAAAATAATACTGTTACTTTTCTATATGGAAGTCAATATCTGTGACCATAATGAGCAAAAGCAGGCATGCCATTTTAAATAGATTTATGTCAAATAGACTTATTGTATTGCTCATTTTGCAGTATATACAAATATCAAATCATTATGTTGTACATCTGAAACCAATATAATGTTACACATCAATTACATCTCAATTTTAAAAAGTATATATGTTATTTTTAAAGTTTAATTTTTAAATTGTTTTCACAAGACACAAATAAATTTTCAGATTCCTAACTGATAGAAAGGGGGTAAAAGGGAGAGACCTGAGTAAAATAATACTTTTCAACTATATAAAAGGTGAATTGAAAGATAGCTCTTGTGATATCTTTGAAAACAAATCTTAACGATTAATTTGCAGAAGTTTAGAAAGAGCAGTTGAAGTAAATGGAATTAAGGGCTAAACACCTCTACTCATTATTTTAGAGAGGCCTCAGCAAGAAGGATTAAGTGTGCCTTACCTTACCAATTTACACAGTCTAGAATGACCCAAATCGTGTTTTGTACTCTCTTTAGCTCATTTTAGGCTAAGCCAAGACATTTTCTATTTGAAAATAAACAAGACTCGAAGCCAGATTTATAAAATTATTCATTTAGGATACAAAACATTCCACTGTGTTTATTGCTTTCTTCCCTATTACCTTACTGATGACCATGAAGATTAAGTTCTCTGTTAAGATGATTAAAATGATTTTACTAAGAATGTGCCTGGATGCTTGGAAGAGAAGAAGCATAGCGTATGAGTTCCAAAATAGCAATATTTGAAAACATGTGTATGAAAGAACTTTTGTAAGCATTCTTGGAATTATTTTCTCTTTCTCTACCCCACACAGCCACCCTAACTCAAAAAAGAGAAAAGCTTTGGGTGGAGTTAACTCTTTTCAAATCTTAAACAATAACTGGAAATCCTGAAAATGTATTCTCCTTTATCCAGTGGGGAACACACTTTAAAGCTCTTTTTTTTCTCTAAGAATTGTTTAGCAAGGGATTTACTTAGTGGTTTCTATTTTGAACAGAAAATTCAGTTTAGCTGCCTGAAATATAATGCCATCTGTGTTTATTTCCGCCCTCCAAAAAACACAATTCTTTTTTTCAAACATAGCAAGTACATGGCCCTAATAACCCAGATAAAGATATAACTCAACAAATTCTTTACTTTAACCAAGTGATAAAATTAGTTCTAAGAATAGGTACCATAAAAAATGAATCTGATTGCAAATATAAAACATGAAAAGCACAACTGTAAATTAAAAAATATTTAACTATTTTGATTAGTAAGTAATTATGTCTTCTATATATATTTATCAGGTTGGAGGTATCTATGAGGTGAGAAAAAGGGCACAACACACACATTGTGATGTAGTTAGTGGGCAGAGAAATGGGCCAGGAGCCACAGAACCAAAGAATCAGAGTCATTCTGACACCAGGTTCTTCAAATCTATACCACCTTTGGGGCCCACTCACACATCTACCTGTAACAACAGCCTCTGGCATGTGGAGATCATTGGAAGAATCAAATTTGAATTTAGTAATGAAGTATTTTAATTTACTTAAAAAGTATGAAGTGATATACAAATGAGAAACGTCATTATGTATTTATATTCTAAGCTGATTCTGACTGTTTTCTAAATGTAAAGGGACTTAATGTTTTTCCACCAAATCTTCTATGAGAAAAAATTAAAACATTTTAGAGTTTATTTGCATTTCAAAGAATGCTTAAATTCTGTTCATCAATCTTTATTACAGCCTGACATTTCTTCCATCGCCATGACAGTCTTCAAGAATATCCTGAAGTATGATTCTTTCTGGCCTTATTCATGGAGACATGATCTCTAAGATCAGCCCCACTTTGATTCTAGAAAGTCTATGCGATGCCAGGTTTTCTATTCTCAGGAAACCGAGGATGACTTATAAGCCATCTCAATGGGTATATGCTTAAAATAGCCAGACACACATCACTTATTGCCTAATCTTTCCTGGCTCCACGTAAGCCTTCATAAAACACAAGTTAAGTCACAATGGAGCAGCCTTCAAATCATCCTGACAGTCACTTGAAAAATACAAAATGCAGACTCCTGAAAGCCATGGGTGATGGTCACCCATGGGTGAAATTCTTATGTTCCTATTCTCTACCTTCTATTTCTCAACTTGAAGGTGTGTGTAGAGGAACAGAGAGTTGCACAGTCCTCAGACATACAACCCTGAAGACAACTTCTGCTCGTCCATTTCCCTTCGCCTAGAAGCATCTCTAAAATAAATCCTTAATTTGTTAGAGAGAAATACTTAACACCTTCTCTGCATGTATGTTTCATTGATTTTTGTAGTTGGTTATCACTTTACCCTGTTGAGGCTAGATTTCTTGGGATCTAATCTTGTTTCCCAAAGTTGCTTTAGATGCATCATGTAGAAAACTGACGTTTCATATCTCAACTGTTTTTTATTCATAATGTCGCTTTTCCCTGATATCTACTGGCTGAGTCAGACAAATATATGCATGGCAAAATAAACTGGCTATCATTAAATGACAAATTCTAACTTACTAATCCTTCAACAAACGGACAAAAAATATAGTTTACAATGTTAAAAAATGATCAATATATGAATATGGTCTAGTTAAAACATTATTATTACTATTACATTATTATTATCATAAAACAAATTAGACAATAAAAATATTCTTTAAACTCCCTTCTAACAAAAGCAATTTATTTTGTATATTAATTTGCACATTTAGTTAAATAATACAATACACTAGATAGTGATGAGTGTTGACTGTCTCCAGTAAAGATTTTAATTCAACAATCAATCTTAGAATTTCCTACTCATAGCTATAACTTAGTACTTTTTGAAAACATAACCGGGCAAGGGAAAAAGTATCAATATGGCCAAATTCGATTAATACTCACGAGAGAATATTCCCAATATAGGCATAGTAGGAGCAACAGTAGGGCGTGGTTCCATCACAGCAGTAAGATTTGCAGTCTTTGCCACACTGAGCAAGGCAATCCTCTACAAAATAAAAACCATATCCGTGCAGTTACATTTCTGAAAATCCCACCTTCATGAAAAATCACTCTATTTCACATCTTGATCGGTCAACCACCACTCTTTAGCACATTTAGACTTTCATTTTACGTGCTCACAATTCTAAAACATTTGGAAGCACCTAAACTAGTTTTCCTTCCTTATTAGACATAAATCTGGAAAAGGCAAAGACCGGTCTTTGAACCTCCTCCATCGAGCACCATAATTGGTAGTCAGAGTTGGTTGAATGAGACATTGAAGGGAGGAATGAGTGATCCAACTAATCAGACATTAAATTCGTCAACAGAGTTTTTGCAATAATTTTTAAATGATAAAAGTCTTTTGACTTTAGGGTGCTACTCTCAACTACATTTAATGGAAAGTGTTGTTGACATGAATAATATCAACTGGAGATAATATTTAAGTAATGTATATTTTTCACCACAATGCATTATATGCTTCCCTTTCCCTACCATTTTTTTACCTTCGTAATTACAGTTTGTATATATAAGGTACCACAGATGAGTCTGCATATCCTGTTAATCCATTTGGATTGGAAGATAATGAGTTAGTTAGCTGTGGGGGAAAGTTCCTATAGATAATTCACTGGTGAATAATTAAGAGTTTATTTGACGCCAGATTTAAGAATCAATAAGCTATGAGGGCTTCCCTGGTGGCGCAGTGGTTGAGAGTCCGCCTGCCGATTCAGGGGACACGGGTTCGGGCCCCGATCCGGGAGGATCCCACGTGCCGCAGAGGGTCTGGGCCCGTGAGCCATGGCCGCTGAGCCTGCATGTCCGGAGCCTGTGCTCCACAACGGGAGAGGCCATGACAGTGAGAGGCCCGCGTACCGCAAAAAAAAAAAAAAAAAAAAAAAAGAATCAATAAGCTATGAAACAGCACTATGTGAAAAGGGAAATGTATTTTCTGATTAAAAAAGACATACCAGAGCTGACAAAACCAAATTACTGTCTTTTTTCCATGTTTTTGGCAAGGAAAATTATACCAAAATGTTAAATAAAAATTACCCTACCTTTAAAAAATTCTTTATTCTTCCTAAATGATTTATGTTTAACAAGTTAAGGTTATCATTTAGTTATAATCAGTGGTATAAATTACAATGGATATGTGAGTTTCAGGTACATGTAGGAAAACATTAAGTACAGTCTGATAATTTAAGGTACATGTTCAAGAATCATAAAATAGGTCATTTCCAACTCAATCTCTGAAGGCAATAACTACTATCTAAATTATATAAGACTTTTGCTTTTCTGTCAAAGTCATAACATAAAAGTGCAAATGTTATATATATGCCTACACGTCCATGTAATTGATTTGTCTAGAGAGGAAAATACAGATTTTCCTTTTAAATCACCTCCCTGACAAGATGATTCTTTACAAATTGATGCGATCAAAACCCAGCAAAGTTCTTTCACCTTTATCAATTATGCATGGCCTCTGTGGAACAAGTCAAAAGTTCATGTTTTCTTTTCCTCAATTTTATTCTACTTCATAAATGAACAAACCTTAATGTTTTCTTCTGGGATGTGGTAAGAAGACATGAAAGGGAAAAATAACTACCTTTGTAAGATTCAGTAACTCTACTTAAATCCAAAATTTTGAGGGCAGAAAACACGATCTAATGATTTATTGACAGTGTCTGCTTTTTGCAGTTTATTTTATCATTTTCCCAGGGAATTTCTATAGCTTTTATTTTTAGTACTGTTTAATTAAGTCAAATATTTAGACTAGTCAGTTATCTCAAGCGCTTAGCTGGGATGTTTTGCTTTATGCTCTTAAAAGCCGTTCAGATAGTGGGAGAGCTGACACCCCCGCCTTATTCTGTCAGAGCAGGACAAGTGATTTTTAAATAGCTTCATGGGGTGCCTTTTGCATAATGCCCAAGACAGTGACATCTTATTAAGCTCTCCATGATTATCGAAAATTCAATTACTGCTATTGTAAGGACATGGTGTTATCAAAATATTTTGAGCCAATGTTACAGGAAACCAAGCCCCAAATCTTGTAGCCAAGAAGCTGGATTATACCTGCAGCAAACATCTAGATCCTGCCACACATTGTTCATTATTTTTATGGTCTTTTCCACACTCTTGTCTACTTCCCAGAATTAAACAACTGAAAAGGCAAGGTTTAATAGTATGGCAAATACATTCACAATCACAACATTTCCAAATTGGGGGGTCAACCACACCTCAAACTTATTTTGATATGTTAGTTGCTTTCTCCGATTTATTTGAGAACAATCGTATAAAGATCACAGTTTGGACAGTACAGAAGCATTTTCTCACGTGTGAAAGAATGAAACATCCCAATGGCCCTCAGAAGATAAATAATATTATTACTAATATGCAAGTTAACATCCTTGAAAATGAGCTAGTTCCAATTTTCGTCAATGACTTTAGTTAAAGGTAGCATCTGGAAGAAGCTTCCCCACTCCCATCTTAAGAAATGTGTAGTACAGGAAAGCATCTGGCTCCAAGCACTTGCTCAGAATTGGCTCTTGTAATCTATAGCTAAGGATCAGAAAGGAAGGAAAAGGAGGAGACAGAAGTCACTGGCTAGGGTTGGGAAGGTTAAAACCTTGGCCGAATCCTGTCTTTGTAGCCTGCAGTGGGAGTTGGATAATAATATAAACACTTCATTGAAGCCCTTCCCCAAAGTGACTCCACAGTCAGACATGATGCTTCAGGTATAGAAACCTTGCTGTTATTTCCTTAACGAATGGAAGCTGTATTTAACGCATTTTCCTTGGAGAAAATAATTCAGGTTACGGACAGTGCATCTGCATAGGTTTTTGTCCCATTAAAGCTGGCAATTTATTTAACAGCATATCTGGATTAATTCTATGTCTTCCGTGTTCCCCCGTCTCATCCCAATCCTCACTTCCAGCCTTATCTCTTAGTTCCAACCCAACTGTGTTATCTGTTTTTGCATATACAAATCTCATGATTTTTGCCTTTGTTCACATCTATCCTACTATATCTCCTATGTCCAAGGCTTCCTCTAATTCAAACGTGTAGGTCCTAAAATGTCCTCCTTAATTTAATTTCTCTGAGCAAATATTTCCTGAGCTCCTCTTATGGGCCAGGTGTTTCACTAGTCTCTGAGAATATTATGCTAAACAAAATAGACATCATCTTCATGGAGCATATCCTCCTAAGCCAGCAATAAGGTCTCCTTCAAACACCTAGAGCACATGGTGTATCTCTCCTATAATACAGGTTTTTATACCTTAGAGTAAAGGGCACACCTGATCTCCCAGACAAGACTCAAAGCATGGCCTCTGTCCTACGTATCATTCAACACTTCTCATTCCATAAGTATTAGTTGAGTGAATACGGCAAGCATAAAAAGGCCTCTGAAATAGAGTTCAGGAATTAATATCAAAAGCACATTAGCTAATCATTTCTTATCAAAGATGATAACGTGACCTAGTATTGGCTTGCAATGACTTTGTAGCGTACTAGGGAGGGATGAGGATGGAGAGAAGAAATGAATGGAACGAAAACTTTTTAAACTGATCAAGCTTGCTGCTGGCCAGCTGGGCGGGTTTCCTGAATCCTGGGGGTGCTGTGCACTTAACATTGGGGGAACAGGAAGAAGGGAAGGAAAAGTGCAAATTAGAAGCGTTCGGCTCACCAAAGAGAATAAAATGGACAAAAGAACAAGAAAAAGTTGTTCAGTGGTGTGAATAAGGTGAGCAAGGGAATTAAAGTTTCATTTGCTGTGTTCTATTTTCTTATTTTTGTTTTCTTTCGGTAAACAGAGGAAGTGGAAAGAATTATCATTGTTTCAAATGAACTAATTTTAATTTAACATTTTAAGTTAACATTAAGATCTTAATATAACACAAATATTAATGCAATTGATTCTGTTAGACTCTCAAATTCTAAAAACATTATATGACTTAAGTAGTGCTGGAAAAACATTATAATGTGGACTCTCCTCATTAAATAGAAAGTACTTTTTCTATTTTATAAATTTCTGTATTTGAAGGTCAGCTATTCCCCTACAATAAAATATCTTTAAAACAACTTATAGACAGACACTAATTTACATTTTAATAAACAGATTGGAAACTTCTATAGAAGTTATTGTGATTCATTTCTGGCAAGGTTGAATGAGAAATTCAGTTCTACTGATGTGCAGGTAAGAATGCTGAAGAACGTCTTCATTTTGGTTGCAATATCATTGTAAGTATCAAAAGGCCAGCACAGTGCTATACATAAACTTACTACTGCAAGGTCATAGGTAAGCCTGTGGTGTTTGTCATAGGAAGTTAGAGACATGAAAACATTTACAAAGAACTCTGCTTTTATCCTGTTTTTTAAAATATGAAGCAGATGCAAAGCCTCATGTGTAATTAACTTTATACATGAATAACCAATGAAAGGCCATTTTTGTCTCAGCATCAGTCACAAAACAAGAAAACTGCTTTGCTTCATCAATTATTAGCAATTCTCTCTAAGAATAATTAGGATGAGGGAAATGAGATGCCCTTCACCTATAAGCAAGCGCTTAACAAATTCAGCGAAAGCAGATCAGATTCTGGGTGAATTTATGCCTCTCGAAAACCCTATATTTCAACTCAGAGCTTCCAATTACCCTGTCCACCACACTTGAGGATCATCTTCTAAAGAAGAAAAACAGAGGTCTAAGCCTTTTTTATTTCTGAAAGGGAAAATTCGGAATATTCGGAATGTGGAGGTGGAGGGGCCAGTGGGTAGCATTTACTGAAATGGAAAAGTCATCAGATTAGTTTATTTGAAACCTCAGCGATGCCTCCCTAACTTCAGGTGCTTTTCAAAAAACATGCTTTCCTCGCACAGCTCAGTCTCCACCCTCACCCCAAATTCCCGAGTCCTGGATACGACTGGAAAAAATGCACGCTATCCAGAAAATAAAAACAATAACCCCTAAATGTGGGGTTGGGGGTAGTTGCTTCGTGGAGAGAGAGAAAGGAAAAGAAAAAAAAAAAAAAAAAGAAAACGTGTAAGGAAAGGGACGAAACAACCGCGTGGAGGTCAAGCCCAGGGCTGCAGAGCGCGGGCGCGGGCTTCTGCTCCTGCCTGCGGGGACCGCACAGTCTCTGACCTCCCACCATGGTCCCGTGCATCCCGCGCAACCCGTGTTTGCTCGGAGTGTGACCCCAGCGCCGCCCCGAGCCCCCTTCCCCTCTCCCGCCGCCCTAGGTCACTGACCTGCGTAGACAAAGAGCAGGACCAACTTCGGAAGCAAGACCCCTGGACACCCGGGGACCCTCCGCGCGTCCATCCAAGCCGGTGGCCGGAGGTTGCGCGCCTGGACAGAGATGGACAGAGAGACAGACAGACCGGTCTGTAGAGAGGGCTGGGAGCCAAGGGAGAGCCCGGCACCGGGAGGGGATGGGGGAGCTGGAGGGCGGTCAGATGGAGAGGGCAGCGCTCTGGAGAGCCGGGTGGCGCGGAGACCTGGCCATCGCCCTGGGAGCTTTCTAGGGGAGCCCGGGCCGCCGCGCGGGGCTGCGCTGGGGCGGAGGTCTCTTTGTCTGTCCCCGTGGCGCTCGGGCGGCGGGCTAAGCGGCCGATCCAGCGTCCTCGGCCACCCGGGCTCACATTTCATCTCCGCGGGTGGCACCTACGCGAGGCTGGGGGCGGGGGTGGCCCCGACTCCTCCCCACGCTCCAGTTCTTCCTTCTATAGAGTGACTCGAGGAGCTTGGTCCTCTCCTGAAGGAACTTTTTCTAACCCTTTGCTTTGGCTATCGACACGGAGTTTTATAAGCTCCTTTATCGCTCTGCTCTCCACTCCAATTTTTCCTTTGGAAGTAATGGATGAAGAAAAGCTTTGTATTTTATCTTTACACAAATGAAGGGAATTTTCAGGGTTTAAGATGTTAGACAAAGAAAACCAGTGAGGAAAACCTAGGAGAATTGGAAAGTACAGAAACAGTGAATGGTTTAAGGAGAGCACTGTGGCAATATGTATCAAAATTCAAATGCACAAACACTTTAGTCAGTCCTCCTCTAGGAGTTTATAAATATACTACTACATGTGTATTAGAGGATGCAAGGATACATCGCCTCCAAAATAAACATCACTTGAGCTTCCTACTGTATTTCATGCATCATTGCAGAGCTAACCATCCACCAGGTCCAACAAGAAGCCTGGTCAATTTCTCCTTCTCCCTCAGCCGCAATAACCAGTCTATCACCAAGTACCACTGATTGTACACCTAATACCCACTCAAATGAATTTGCATTTTGGCCTCCATTTCTGCCCTAATATAGGCTCTTGTAGTCTCCATGATAACCATTCTCCTGCCTCAAGGGAGATCAGCCAGACTGAAGCTAGATTATTTCTTCTTAAACTACAGATTTAATCACATTCATTCACCTGTTTAAAACTCAGTGGCTTCCTGTTGCCCTTAAGTTAGAATCCAAACATTTAATCCTTGGCTTCTGAGAAACTTCATCCCTTGGTCCTACAACCTCACAGTTTCTGGAAAGTAAAATAAAGCTTGACTTGAGTTTTTTTTTTTTTTTAAATTACAGAAAAATTATAAAATGATCACGTTCAAAAACAACTTAGACTGTTCAATCAAACAGAGCACATATTCGTAACATAGAGAAGAAGTATAAAGATGAGGAAATCATGGATAAAAATATTTTAAAAAACTCCAAGGCACATAGAGAGAGGAGGCCCCAAATGAGAATAATATGCAGGCTCGAAGCAGTTTTTGAAGAACCAAAAATGAAGAAGCAAACAGCAAAGATTTTTTTTAAATTCTGAGCTATAATAATATTTGAATTTTCTGATGTAAAATGGTGAGTTCCAAATTTTTTTTTTAAAGAGGCATGCATATATACATATCCCCGAGACCTACTTGAACTTGTATAAATTAAAATCATATAAATTTTCATATATAATTTTTAAAAAGTCTCTTAGAAAAAGAATCAGACAGACATTAAACTCCTCATTTGCAACCTTGGAATTTAAAAGAGAGTGAAAATATTTCTAAACCATTGAAAGATAAAGACTATAGTCCAAGAATCATATTCCCAAATTGGATTCCATTAATATTTGAATTCATGAAGATATTTATAACAGTGTTTATTATCATTTTAAAACACAGTAAAGAGCCTACATGTCCAACAGAGGTAAAACAATTAAGTAAATTAGGATATGTGCACGTTATATATGAACTTTAAAATGATGGGGAAAATCCATAAGATATATAGTTAAGAGGAAAAATGGGAAAGGAAAACTGGAAGTAACCCATGCATAAACAGATTGTGCTATATCCATACAATGAAACACTACTCAGCAATAAAAGAAAGTTTGAAGTACATGCAACAACATGGATAAATCTCTGCTAACAATATGCTGAGCAAAGAAGCCAGACACAAACAAATTACTGTGTTATTTTGTTTATATGAAATTCTAGAAAGGCACAATTAATCTATAGTGACAGAAAGCAGATGAATGGTTGCCTGAGGGTGTGTGTAGGAAGAGATTGATGGCAGAAGGTCATGAGGGAACTGTTTTGGAGTGATGGAAATGTTCTATATCTTGATAATGGTGGCTATTCTACAGGTGTGTACATGTGCTGAAGTCATGGAATTGTACACTTAACAGTACACTTAAAATGTGTATGCTTTAGCGTATGTACATTTTACCTCAAAGAAGTTGATATTTCAAAAGCTATGCTAATTCATAATAGGAGATAAGAGTATATACATCATTTTATGTACATTTAAGGTTTCTATGTGTGTCTGGTCTTCATCTTCATTAAAAGATGTGCAGATGCCAAGAAAAGAAAGTGTTCATGCAGACATGGGCATAAAACCCAAAAGAAAGCAAGGAGGGAAAAACTGAAGAAGTAAAAGGGAGATGAACTAAGTGTGGCATTCAGGGCGTAGAAAGAATATTGAATGCTGTGTACCAGGGCCATTTTTAAGTTCTTTAAAATTTCAATGAATACTCTCAACATCCCATTGAGGTGGATACTATTATTATTATCACCCTTGTTCTATGAGCAAAGTCAGGAGGCCCAGTGTGGGTAAATAACTTTGCCAAAGTCACACAGCAATGAGTGGTGCCCGATAGTGTAACTCCAAAGCAGAACATCTGCCCCTAAACACAGAAGCTAAATTGTCTTTCAAAATTAATAGCTTGGTTGGTTTCAGTGACGTTTAAAATTCCCAGTTTGACCACATCAAAAACAAGAGATAAAATACTTGCCAATGATGTTGGTCAACTGAACTTATTTCAGTTAGCATCAATAAAGCTTAATGAGCAATCCTATGTTCAAGACCTAGTACCAAGTGTGGGAAGTTTTAAGGAATTAACCTTCTTTGAAGTTTTGTAGAAGGGCAGTTTGATAAAAGCACAAAGTACTATTGGTTTTAAGATTTTTCTCTCACAATTCTATGTCACACAATAATAATGATGAGGGTTTTTGCTACAGTTTAGAAATCATTTCTGCATATGTAATATCTCATTTAATCATCATAATCCTAAAATGGATTGCATTACTATTACTATTTTTTATTACTGTTATTTTTGTTGTAGCTTAGCGGTATGGTTCTGAAAGTTTAGTGTGTATCAGAAGTACCTGCAGGGCCTGTTAAAACACAGGTCACTGGACCTAACTCGATTTGGTAGGTTTAGGGTGGTACCCGAGAATTTGCATTTCTAAAAAGTTCCTGGTTGATGCGGATGCTGCTGGCTGGGTACCACAACTAGAACCAAACCACTGGTTTAGAAAATTCTGACTTAGAGAATCTTGCCTCTTGCCTCAAGTGACTTCTAAGAGAAAGAAGCAGGTTTTAAATCCAGGTTTCTCTTTCTAGCTCTTATACCCATTTTAGTATACTGCTGTTTCTCATCTTCACATTTTCACCATAGTTCGGCTATTAACAGCCCTACAAATCACCTTTTAAATGTTCTAATTTTACGTCTCACAAGGATTTCTGATAAGTATCTCATAATTGAAAGTGGGATTTGAGTTTGAGGGTTTTTTCCCACTCAATATGACCATATTAGCTTTTCAAAGGAAATTTGGGAGAAATTCATGTAACAGCCATATGCTTTGAAATATTAATTTAGTTTTAAAAGTCTATCCACAGGGAAGTAATTTTATTCTGTAATCCATCTTGTGTGGCATTAAATGCTTGGCTCTTAAAAGACTGCAGTGTAAGAAATTCACATTTTAGAGGAAATATACTTGTATCGCTACTAAGTACATAATGTAGCCTATTATATTTAACTATTTAAATCAGATGTTTCATCATTTTTTTAAGTTTGTGTAAAATATCCAACAATCTGTCCCTAATTCAAAGAAAGACAAAGAACAAGATGGAAACTTTACCATTTGGATATTTTCTTGTTTGTTCTATCATTTGTGACACTTTCATTTACTCAGAGGATGATGAAACAATGGCATTTGTGTAGATTTATTTTTTGCTTTTTTGTAAATTTTCTATTTGGAAATAATGTCAAACAGAAAATCTTCAAGAGTAGTACAAAGACACCCATGTTTCCTTTACTCAGATTCACCAATAGTTAACACTTTGTCCCATTTGTTTATCATTTGCTCTTTTTCTCTATATGTGTATGCATTATTGTTTTACTGAACCATTTGAGAGTAAGCTGCATACATCATATCTCTTTCCCCCAAATACTTTAGTGTATGGGTCAGTTTATTGGAAATTTCTACTATACAGTTGCTGCTTTTTCCTTTCCTAGGAATATGCAATCTGTGGGAATGCATTAAACCTCCCAAACGTCCTGCTCTTCAGCAAAATCCCTCTCCCCCTTAGATTTAACACGTATGAATGTTTTTTGCTTGAAGCAGTCTCTACTGTGATGGTTGCAGAATGATGATTTTTCAGACTCCAAATCTGTCTCTGCATTGGCCAATTGGCTCTTGGCATTCAAAACAAGAATGCTTCTCCTTTATTGATTGATTGACTGATCATCAATAAGGACTCATGAATTCCTAATTTTTGAGGGTTTATAATTTATTAATCTCAAAATCTCCCGTATTTGGCCAGTGGAGTCCCTTCAAACTAGCTCCTATGTCCTTGTGACACATCCTATAATTGCTTCAGGCACTTCTTTTAACTTCCTGATATAAAAGATGTTCCAGGTCCCTATTGAATCTTACCTTCCCCAGCCCTGGAATCAGTCTTTCTCTGAGGAGTCCTGGTTCCTTTTAATGGATAATCGTATTAGAAATCAACATCTCACCACTAGACGTTCTTGTTGCTACTGGAGTGTCTTTGCTTCTTGGGCCTTCCAGTGGACAGAGATAAGAAATATATGCATGTTTTATATATGAGTCTACACCAACACTCCAATTCCAATTCATTACCATAGGGCTCTTCCTCAATTTCCACCATTTCACATCTGTAACTCTCTTTTTTACATTAACTTAGTTTTGCATTCCTATAATACATTTTAAATTGTTTCAGAATTACTTTGCTTATGTCACTATCAAAAATGATAATGCAAAAAAAAAAAGCACCCAACACTAAAAAGAGTTCAGAAATTGTTTTCATTACTCCCCCACGCTACTTGACCCAAGACTAAGGGTATATAATTTATTAGTGTGTTCATAATATACTTGAATTAGTCAAACTCTCCCTCTCTAGCCCCAACTTTAATTTAATTGAAATGTAGTTGGGTTCATTTATTTCCATTTGTTTTCAGTTTTCATTTTTTGAGGTTGTTGCTGTTATCATTGTTGTTTGTTTTGGGTTTTTTCCCCATATTTGTTGATTTAATTTTATTTTTTGAATATGTAGAGCTTCTGAAAGTCAAAAGCAAACAGTAAGATGTATTCAGAGAAGTGTCAGTCCTTCCCATATGCCTTTCATCTCAGTCTCCCCGTGCCTTCAGTGGAATCAACTTCATTATTTTCTAGTTTGTCTCTCATGTGTTTCTTTTTGTTTGTAAAGAGGAGCAGCTTATTTTTTGTAGTGGGCAAAGAAATTTTAGGTGTATTATAGGATTGTGGAATTGGAAATAGAAAGGGAGAAATCTGGAGTGATAGATTGAAATTGGAATTATTGGTATAGATGTCCTTATTTCCCTTTCTCTCTTACACAGAAGGTAGCATGTCATCCATGCTATTTTGAACTTCAGTTTTTTATACTGAATTTTGGAAATCACTCTATACCAGTTCATAAAGATTGTCCTCTTTAATTTTTTAATGCTTTGTATTATCTCATTGTATAGCCTTCTCATATGTCTGGATCTTTAGATAGTTTCCAGTATTTTCAATTGCAAATAATGCTGCCATGAATAACCTTGAGAATATGTATTTTCTTATTGTTGCAGCTATATCTTCAGGGTAAATAAGCACAAGTGGAATTACTGGGTTAGACAGTAAATGCATGTGTAGTTTTGTTAAATATTGCCAAATTCTCTTATAGAGGGAATATACAATTTCGCATTTCTACAAAAAATGCATCTGATTGCCTGTTGTCCACAGCTCTGCCAATAAAATATACTGTCAAGCTTTTGATTTTATCTGTTTTATCAGTTTTATGGGATTGGTGGTATCTCTTGAACTCCTCTTATTATGATTGAAATTGAACACGCTTTCTTTCTTTTTAACACCTTTATTAGAGTATAATTGCTTTACAATGTTGTGTTAGTTTCTGCTGTATAACTGTGAATCAGCTAAACATATATCCCCATATCTCCTCCCTCTTGTGTCTCCCTCTCACCCTCCCTATCCCACCCCTCTAGGTGGTCACAGAGCACCAAGCTGATCTCCCTGTGCTATGCGGCTGCTTCCCACTAGCTATCTATTTTACATTTGGTAGTGTATATATGTCCATGCCATTCTCTCACTTCATCCCAGATTACCCTTCCTCCTCCCTGTGTCCTCAAGTCCATTCTCTACGTCTGGGTCTTTATTCCTGTCCTGCCCCTAGTTCTTCAGAACCATTTTTTTTTAGATTCCATATATATGTGTTAGCGTACAGTATTAGTTTTCCTCTTTCTGACTTACTTCACTCTGTATGACAAACTCTAGCTCCATCCACCTCACTACAAATAACTCAATTTCATTTCCTTTTATGGCTGAGTAATATTCCGTTGTATAGATGTGCCACATCTTCTTTATCCATTCATCTGTCAATGGACACTTAGGTTGCTTCCATGTCCTGGCTACTGTAAATAGAGCTGCAGTGAACATTGTAGCACATGACTCTTTTTGAATTATGGTGTTCTCAAGGTATATGCCCAGTAGTGGGATTGCTGGGTCATATGGTAGTTCTATTTTTAGTTTTTTAAGGAAACTCCAAACTGTTCTCCATAGTGGCTGTATCAATGTACATTCCCACCAACAGTGCAAGAGGGTTCCCTTTTCTCCACACCCTCTCCAGCATTTATTGTTTTTAGATTTTTGGTTGATGGCCATTCTGATGGGTGTGAGGTGATACCTTGTTGTAGTTTTGATTTGCATTTCTCTAATGATTAGTGATGTTGATTGAATAGTGTATATTGAAGAATCCGTGCATTCCTGGGATAAAACCCACTTGATTATGGTTTTAATGTGCTGTTGTATTCTGTTTTCAAGTATTTTGTTGAGGATTTTTGCATCTATGTTCATCAGTGATATTGGTTTGTAGTTTTCTTTTTTTGTGGCATCTTTGTGTGGTTTTGGTATCAGGGTGATGGTGGCCTCATAGAATGAGTTTAGTTGTGTTCCTCCCTCTTCTACATTTTACAAGAGTTTGGAAAGGATAGGTGTTTGCTCTTCGCTAAATATTTGATAGAATTCGCCTGTGAAGCCATCCGGTCCTGGGCTTCTGTTTGTTGGAAGATTTTAAATCACAGTTTGAATTCCAGTGCTTGTGATTGGTCTGTTTATATTTTCTGTCTCTTCCTGGCTCAGTCTCAGAAAGTTGTGCTTTTCTAAAAATTTGTCCATTTCTTCCAGGTTGTCCATTTTATTGGCATATAGTTGCTTGTAGTAATCTCTCATGATCCTTTGTATTTCTGCAGTATCAGTTGTTACTTCTCCTTTTTCATTTCTAATTGTATAGATTTGAGTCTTCCCCCTTTTTTTCTTGATGCATCTGGCTAACAGTTTATCAATTTTGTTTATCTTCTCAAAGAACCAGCTTTTAGTTTTATTGATCTTTGCTATTATTTCATTTATTTTTCATTTATTCCTGATCTGATTTTTATTATTTCTTTCCTTCTGCTAACTTTGGCATATTTTTGTTCTTCTTTCTCTAATTGATTTAGGTGTAAGGTTAGGTTGTTTATTTGAGATGTTTCTTGTTTCTTGAGGTAGGATTGTATTGCTATAAACTCCCCTCTTAGAACTGCTTTTGCTGCATCCCATAGGTTTTGGGTCATCGTGTTTTCATTGTTATTTGTTTCTAGGTATCTTTTGATTTCCTCTTTGATTTCTTCAGTGATCTCTTGGTTATTAAGTAGTGTATTGTTTAGCCTCCATGTGTTTGTATGTTTTACAGATTTTTTCCTGTAATTGATATCTAATCTCATAGGATTGTTGTTGGAAAAGATACTTGATACGATCTCAATTTTCTTAAATTTACCAAGGCTTGATTTGTGACCCAAGGTATAATCTACTCTGGAGAATGTTCCATGAGCACTTAAGAAGAAAGTGTATTCTGTTGTTTTTGGATCGAATGTCCTATACATATCAATTAAGTCCACCTTGTTTAATATGTCATTTAAAACTTGTGTTTCCTTATTGATTTTCAGTTTGGTTGATCTGTCCATTGGCGAAAGTGGGGTGTTATAGACCCCCACTATGATTGTGTAACTGTTGATTTCCCCTTTTATGGCTGTTAACATTTGCCTAATGTATTGTGTTGTTCCTATGTTGGGTGCATAAATATTTACAATTGTTATATCTTCTTCTTGGATTGATCCCTTGATCCTTATGTCATGTTCTTCTTTTTCTCTTTTGGTAATTTTTATTTTAAAGTCTATTGTGTCTGATATGAGAATTGCTACTCCATCTTTCTTTTGATTTCCATTTGCATGGAATATCTTTTTCCATCCCCTCACTTTCAGTCTGTATGTGACCCTAGGTCTCAAGTGGGTCTCTTGTAGGAAGTATATATACGGGTCTTTTATTTGTGTCCATTCATCCAGTCTATGATTTTTGGTGGGAGCATTTACTCCATTTACATTTAAGGTAGTTATCAATATGTATGTTCCTATTATCATTTTCTAAATTGTTTTGGGTTTGTTATTGTAAGTCTTTTCCTTCTGTTGTATTTCCTGCCTAGAAAGTTTCTTTAGCATTTGCTGTAAAGATGGTCTGGTGGTGCTGAATTCTCTTAGCTTTTGCTTGTCTGTAAAGGTTTTAATTTCTCCGTGCAATCTCAGTGAGATCCTTGCTGGGTAGAGTAATCTAGGCTGTAGGTTTTCCCTTTCATCACTTTAAATATGTCCTGCCACTCCCTTCTGGCCAGCAGAGTTTCTGCTGAAAGATTAGTTGTTAACCTTTTGGGAATTCCCTTGTATGTTAATTATTGCTTTTCCCTTGCTGCTTTTAAAATCTTTTCTTTGTATTTAATTTTCGATAGTTTGATTAATATGTGTCTTGTCGTGTTTCTCTTTGGATTTATCCTGGATGGGACTCTCTGCACTTCCTGGCCTTGATTGACTATTTCCTTACCCATATTAGGGAAGTTTTCAACTATAATCTCTTCAAATATTTTCTCAGAACCTTTTATTTCTCTTCCTCTTCTGGGACCCCTATAATTCAGATGTTGGTATGTTTAATGTTGTCCCAGAGGTCTCTGAGACTCTCCTCAATTCTTTTCATTCTTTTTTCTTTCTTCTGCTCTGCAGTAGTTATTTCCACTATTTTATCTTCCAGGTCACTTATCCATTCTTCTGCCTCAGTTATTCTGCTATTGATTCCTTCTAGAGAAGTTTTAATTTCATTTATTGTGTTATTCATCATTGTTTGTTTGCTCTTCAGTTCTTCTAGTTCCTTGTTAAACGTTTCTTGTATTTTCTCCATTCTATTTCCAAGATTTTGGATCATCTTTACTATCATTACTCTGAATTCTTTTTCAGGTAGACTGCCTATTTCCTCTTCATTTGTTTGGTCTGGTGGGTTTTTACCTTGCTCCTTCAACTGCTGTGTATTTCTCTGTCTTCTCATTTTGCTTAACTTACTGCATTTAGAGTCTCCTTTTCACAGGCTGCAGGTTCGTAGTTCCTATTGTTTTTGGTCTCTGCTCCCAGTGGGTAAGGTTGGTTCAGTGGGTTGTCTAGGATTCCTTGTGGAGGGGACTGGTGCCTTTGCTTTCGTGGATGAGGCTGGATCTTGTCTTTCTGGTGGGCTGGAACACATACGGTGGTGTGTTTTGGGGTGTCTGTGACCTTATTATGATTGTAGGCAGCCTCTCTGCTAATGGGTGGGGTTGTGTTCCCGTTTTGCCAGTTGTTTGACATATGGTGTCCAGCACTGTAGCTTGCTGGTCATTGAGTGGAGCTGGGTCTTGCCGTAGGGATGGAGATTTCTGAGAGAGCTTTCGCCATTTGATATTATGTGTGACCTGGAGGTCTCTGGAGGACCAGTGTCCTGATCTCAGATCTCCCACCTCAGAGGCTCAGGCCTGACACCTGTCCAGAGTACCATGGCCCTGTCAGCCACACAGCTCAGAAGAAAAGGGAGAAAAAAAAGAAAAAAAGAAAAAAAGAAAATAAAGTTATTACAATGGAAAAAATTTAAAAATAAAAATATTAAAACGTAATAAAAGAAAAAGAAAGAGAAAAAAAGAAGAGAGCAACCAAAGCAAAAAACAAATCCACCAATGATAACAAGCACTAAAAACTATACTAAAAAAAAAATAATAATAATAAAATGGACTGTCAGAACCCTAGGACAAATGGCAAAAGCAAAGCTATACAGACAAAATCACACAAAGAAGCATACACATACACACTCATAAAAAGGGAAAAAGGAAAATATATATATATATATATATATAAAAGGAAGAGAGCAACAAAATCAGTAAACAAATCTACCAATGATATTAAGCTCTAAATACTAAACTAAGATAAACATAAAACCAGAAACAAATTAGATGCAGAAAGCAAACCCCAAGTCTACCCTTGCTCCCAAACTCACTGCCTCAGTTTTGGGATGATTCTTTGTCTCTTGAGGCATTCCACAGATTCAGTGTACATCAAATTGACTGTGGAGATTTAATCCGCTGCTCCTGAGGCTGCCGGGAGAGATTTCCCTTTCTCTTCTTTGTTTGCACAGCTCCTGGGGTTCAGCTTTGGATTTGGCCCCACCTCTGTGTGTAGGTCACCCTCAGGCATCTGTTCCCTGCCCAGACAGGATGGGGTTAAAGGAGCGGCTGATTAGGGGGCTCTGGCTCACTCAGATTGGGGGGAGGGAGGGATACAGAATTCAGGGTGATCCTGCGGCTGCAGAGGCTTGCATGACATTGCAATGGTGTGTTCTCCTGAGGAAGTTGTCCCGGGATCACGGAACCCTGGCAGTGGTGGGCTGCACAGGCTCCTGGGAGGGGAGGTGTGGATAGTGACCTGTGCTTGCACACAAGCTTCTTGGTGGCTGTAGCAGCAGCCTTAGCATTTCATGCCCGTCTCTGGTGTCCGCAGTGATAGCCATGGCTCGCGCCCATCTCTAGAGCTCATTTAGGCGGTGCTCTGAATCCCTTCTCCTTGTGCACACCAAAACAATTGTCTCTTGCCTCTTAGTCAGGTCCAGACCTTTCCCTGGACTCCCTCCTGGCTAGCTGTGGATACTAGCCTCCTTCAGGCTGTGTTCACATAGCCAACCACAGTCCTCTCCCTCGGATCTGACCTCTGAAGCCCGAGCCTCAGCTCCTAGCCTCGCCCACCCCGGCGGGTGAGCAGACAAGCCTCTCGGGCTGGTGAGTGCTGGTCGGCACCAATCCTCTGTGTGGGAATCTCTCTGCTTTGCCCTCTGCACCCCTGATGCTGCGCTCTCCTCCGTGGCTCTGAAGCTTCCCCCCTGCCACCCCCCCGTCTCCGCCAGTGAAGGGGCTTCCTAGTGTGTGGAAACCTTTCCTGCTTCACAGCTCCTTCCCAGAGGTGCAGGTCCTGTTCCTATTCTTTTGTCTCTGTTTTTCCTTTTTTCTTTTACCCTATCCTGATACGTGGGGAGTTTCTCACCTTTTGGGATGTCTGACGTCTTCTGCCAGCATTCAGTAGGTGTTCTGTAGGAGTTGTTCCACATGTAGATGTAGTTTTGATGTATTTGTGGGGAGGAAGGTGATCTCCATGTCTTACTGCTCTGCTATCTTGAAGGCGCCCCCCTGAACATCTTTTCATAAGGTATTAATTTTCATCTTTTTGTTAATTATATGTTCAAATCTTTGCCCATTTTTCTGTAGGATTTTGGTGTGCTTTTGCTCAACTAAAGTTCTTTGTATATTAATATATTAGATCTTTTAAAGTGACATATATTGCAATTATTTTCTCCCAGCTTGTCATTTCTCTTTTGGCTTTTCTTGTGGTGCTTATGCTATGCAAATAATTTTTATTTTTAAGAGGTCAAATTTTTAAATTTTATTTTTTGCTATCTGGATTTTGAAGTCATAGTTAGAAAGCCTTTTTCTACTCCAAGGTTATAGAGGAATTCACCTTCAATAATCATACTTGTATAGTTTCTATACATTTTGATCTCTTTTTTTAGGGTAGTAGGGTAAGAGGATATAGAATTAGCATATAACAATTGTTAAGCATTTAAGTACATAAATCATAACTGTTTGGAAAATATTATGTTCTTTTTGTTGCTGAGAGGTTATATGGGGAGATTTGAAATCAGATGGTCACCATTGTTTTCCAGTCGGAGATCTGATGCATTATTTTTAACAGAACTAGGAATTCTTCAAGCAGATAATATCTTTTTTGTTGTTGTAATGCAAATAATCATATAGGAAAGTTAATGGAATGCCTCTTTGTATTAAAAAAAATAAACTGAAACACTCTACCATGATAAACACAAATGTAAATTTGACTTATCAACAATTTTATCTTCTGGGCTGATAAAAATATTTCACCCTACTAAGAGGACAGGCAAGAGAAATCTTTCAGTTAACTAAAGAAAAATTTCCAATTTATGTTGTAAAGTAATTTATATTAATTTAAAATTTTGGAGGAAAATATAAACATAAAGGAAAAATATTATCCATATTTTTTTTCTTTTTTGACGTAGTTGGGGTGTAGTCTCATTTAAGACTTTGTATGCATATGTAGCTCACATAATTGAAGCATAATATCTGTTCAATTTTTATCCTGCTCTTTTCAGTTAACACTGTGTCCTAAACTTTTTTAGTATTTGTACAGTCTTCATAATCATTATTGTCAGTAGTGATTTAGAATTCCATTAGCTTGTCTTAGCATATTTTACTTAGACCTCCCTTTATTGCTGTCATAGACTTCTTACTATTCTCTTCATTTCCACTTTACTCATATTCAATCAGTTTTCCAGGCATTGGCCTGAGTAATCTTTTAGAAATTGTATCAGATCCCCATAATCCACTGACTGAAATTCTTTCATCTATTTCCTTTGCACTTTGAGTAAAATTCAGACTCCTTACCAAGACCTACAGAAGCCATGCACAGGTTGGTTCCCATCTGCCTTTCTCAATATCTTACCACCTTTTCCTCCTTCCCCGCTATGATCTGGCCTCAAGAGCCTCTTGGGGCTTCCCAGAAATACCAATCAGTTTCTTGCCTCAGAATCCTAGCTCATGCTATTCCACCACTCTGTAGCAGGTTTCTCCCTAAATCTTCACTTCAGACCTCACCTGAAATGTTATTTCTTCAGATTCTTCCTTGATTCACCCTCTGTTACTGTCAATTAAAACACTGATTAACATGCCTTCGAGTTAATTCAGATGCATATTAAAATTTGAGAACCAATTGGTCTAGAAAATTGCTATCCAATAAAAATATAACATGAGCCACGTAAGTAAAGTTTTCCATAGCCATGTTAAAAAAGTAAAATGAAAGTGGTGAAATTAATTTAAGGATATATTTTATTTACCTTGATCCATCCAAAATATTATTATAACATGTAATTAAGATATCATTAATGAGATTTTTACATTACTTTTTATTTTTGTTTATTTATTAACATCTTTATTGGAGTATAATTGCTCTACAATGGTGTGTTAGTTTCTGCTGTATGACGAAGTGAATCAGTTATACATATACATATATCCCCATATCCCCTCCCTCTTGCGTCTCCCTCCCATCCTCCCTATCCCACCCCTCTAGGTGGTCACAAAGCACCGAGCTGATCTCCCTGTGCTATGTGGCTTCTTCCCACTAGTTATCGATTTTACATTTGGTAGTGTATGTATTTCCATGCCACTATCTCAAATTCATCCCAGCTTAGCTTTCCCCCTCCCCATGTCCCAGATCGAGATGGACTGTTACATAAAATACACACAGGATTTTGAAGACTTCAAATAAAAAGTAATGCATATGGTATAATACCAAATATATGTAAAAGTTTTCTAATAACTAAATGAAGCACCAATTTTGAAATCTTAATTTAAAAATTTTGTTTATCGGTTACACCAGCCACAGTCTAAGAGTCCAATAGATACATATGGCTATTAGCTACCATATTGGACCTCACAAATGTAGAAAATGCACAAATTAGACCATGAAGCTGCTTAACTGAGGACTCTACATCTTGGATTCCAAATATAAAAATCCCTCTTACTGATCCCTCTCTAGCCTGGATGACTTTGCAATGTCACGTAACCCTCACAAAATGTAGAGTCCGTGTGTCCCTTCATCTTCACGGCATGTTCTTTTGCATTTAATACCAACAATGCATGTGAGGGGCAGGGTTATGGTCATATGCCTGTAATTTAGTTGTAAGAGACCCTGGAATGTTGAGTTTCGGGGATCTTCCTTAGGGAGGCAGGCTTGCTTAGGTGGAAAATTTGCAAAACACTGGAGGGGCACTCAGGGAGTGCTGGGCAGTCAGAGAGGTATGGTAAATAGTCACTGCATGGCCCCACTATGCAGTGGGAGTGTAAGCTCCAAAAGGTAACAGTTGCATCTATTCTGTTCATGGCTATTTTATCCAAAGCTTTAAACGTGATTTGGCTCAAATGTCTGGGCAATAATTTTTGGTTCCATAAATGTGTTTATGACTCACACCAGAGAATGTGAATTAAGAAATATAAACCATAAGTTCATTTCTGTGTCTGGGGAAAATCAGTTTCAATCTTACAATGTTGTGAGGGAGAAATATACTTATATATTTACTTTTAACCTCTGCTACTGTTAGGATGATTCTTCTGATATCTCCCAGGGATTTCTCCAGATGATAAATTAAAAATGGAACATGAATGATAGCAGAGCTGAAGGGTAGAAAGACCTTGAGTACACAGCAAAGGGTGATTTAGCTGGTGATTTTGGGAGATCTGTCAGTCAGGAAGCTTGCCTACCCACAGACTCTTTAAAGAGAAACTGACTTGACTGCAGTACTGCTCAAGGGAAACTGCAGGCAAGTATTTTGGTACTAACTGATCTTTTTCCACCATAGACGTTTTGATTGGATTAGGAAAGGGCATCTGATCCAAAAGTAGTCAATCCTTATATTGGCAAGTACATTTTGGCATTACTTGGAACAAAAAGATAAGTTCAGCCCATCAAATGAATTCAAATTAGGAAATACCAAAATAATGAGACAGGTAATAGTGGGAGCTGAAAGTGGAGGAGGGTGATGCTAGGAAAGACCGGGCAAGTATCTATAGAATGGGCCGTTTGCTGGTCTTAGTTAGCCAGAAAGGAGCAAGGAGGTAGAGAAAAAGTGAACCTAAGTGTACAAATATATACATACTGACTTTGTTCAGGTTGCTTTAACAAAAATACTGTAGACAGAGTGGTTTCTAAAAAATAGAAATTTATTTCTCACGGTCCTGGAGGCTGGGAAGTCAAAGGTCAAGGTGCAAGCAGATTCTGTGTCTGGTGCGGTCCTGCTTCCTAATTGGCTGTCTTTTCACTTCCTAATTCACTGTCTTTTCATTGTCACATGGCAGAAGGGCTGAGGGAGCTCCATGGAGTCTCTTATATGAGGGCACTAATCCCATTCATGAAGGCTCCACCCTGATGACCTAATCACCTCCCAGAGGCCCCACCTCCTAATACCATCTCCTTTAAGGATGAGGATGTCAACATAGGAATTTGAGGGGAACACAATCATTGAGAACATAGCACATACAGCACACACATATATATACATACACATATATGGTTCTGGCTCTTTTCCTGGAGTCTTCTTTTCAGAACTTCATATGGGAAACCTTTAACTATCTCCTCTAATTATCTTTTGGGTTTTGAGTCAGTGTCACCTCTGCAGTAGATCTTCACTGACTCCCAGTCTAATCTTGCTTTCTGTGCTTCTTCCCCCATCACCAATCATTTCTAACACATTTCACCACCAGAGTTAATTTATTTATTGATTGGCTTACTATTCACTGTCAACTGCTCCATGTGAATACAAACACCGTGAAGGTGGGGGCCCTAAATATCACACACACTGCTGTATGTACAGTGTCCCCAATGGTCCCTGACATATTGTGGGTGAGAAATAAATATTTGTTAAAAATATACAATAATTATAAATTGATAATGACAGACATTGTTTATAATGTAGACAAAGGAAATGCTGATTGCTGGAGAGACACTGAATGCTGTAAATAGTAAAACACTTGTGTGACAACCAAGGGATCCTACCACTGAGTTCCTCAGAGCCTCCTTGGCTCTTTCCATTCTTCACCTCTCCTGGGGTCTGATTTCTTTTTACTGAGATCATAGAATAATTTAGGGTCAAAAGTATTTTTTAATTGAGGTGTGATTGACATATAATATTATATTAGTTTCAGGTGTATAATATAATCGGTATTTGTATGAATTGCAAAACAATCACCACAATAAGTCAAGTGACATCTATCGCCACATAAAGTTACAAAATTTTTTTTTCTTGTGATGAGAACTTTTAAGATATACTCTTTTAGCAACTTTCAAAAGTGCAGTACATACAGTGTTATTAACTATAGTCATCATGTTGTACATGACATCCCCATGACTTATTTATTTTATAGCTGGAAGTTTGTATCTTTTGACACAGTCAAAAGTATTAGGATATGTCTTTCTACAAGGTTTTCCAAGTCATTTTTTTTGTTTTTGATTAAATTAATAAGTAGAGTATCTATCTTGTGCTTGTCCCTTTCTTCCTTACCCTGGTAACAGTACTCTAATTTATCTTTAAATAAGAGGTTCTCAACCAGGGGAAATCCCCCCTTCCCCCTGCCCCACAGGAGACATCTAATAGTCTCTGGAGATGTTTTGTCGTCATGACTTGGAGGGTGGGTAGTGACCAGGGATGCTGGTAGACATCTTACCAATGCACAGGACAGCTCCCCACAACAAAGAGTTATCTGTTCCCAAATGAGAACAGTGTTGAAGTTGAGAAACACTGCTCTTAATTATCACCCCATTCATTAATCTTATACAGATGATATAGTGTTTACATTGTCCCAAATCTAAGGGTTTTCTGCCACTTATAATAGAGGAGTTGAAATAGAGAAATCACCATTAATGTTAGAGATACTTCCCATTAATCAGGCAGATTGATTACACACATGTATCTGCTCTCTTCCCCAAACTTCACTAAAGAAGAATTAAGAATTAAAAGTGTATCAATTCATAAGGCCAAAGAGAATGAGACATGTGGACAAGAGATTGCTATGAATTTTGGAAGCTAGAAAGTCAGTTGAGGAGATGGTACTGTCCTTGCAGTCCAGTGGTTAAGACTTGACCTTCCAATGCAGGGGGTGTGACTTTGATCCCTGATTGAGGAGCTAAGGTCCCACATGCATTGCAGCCACAAAACCAAAACATAAAGCAGAAGCAATGTTATAACAAATTCAATAAAGACTTTAAGAATGGTCCACATCAAAAATATCTTTTTAAAAAAGTCAGTTGAGGATAAATACCTGACCTGGCAGAGGGAAAAGATACCTCAACTTAAGTATCAGTAAAAGATAATCCAGTTGCAATGCTCAGAACTTGGAGGTATCAGATAACATGGAAAGTAGTGGTATGAAGACAGGTGAAACAAGGATTGTTTAATGGAATATTACTCAGCCATAAAAAGAAACTAAATTGAGTTATTTGTAGTGAGGTGGATGGACCTACAGTCTTTCATACAGAGTGAAGTAAGTCAGAAAGAAAAAACAAATACCATATGCTAAGACATATATATGGAATATATATATATATATATATATATATATATATATATATATATATATATATATATATAACTGGTTCTGAAGAACCTAGGGGTAAGACAGGAATAAAGATGCAGATGTAGAGAATGTACTTGAAGACACAGGGAGGTGGAAGGGTAAGCTGGGATGAAGTTGAGAGAGTGGACATGTACACATTACCAAATGTAAAATAGATAGCTAGTGGGAAGCAGCCACATAGTACAGGGAGATCAGCTCGGTGCTTTGTGTCCACCTAGAGGGATGGGATAGGGAGGGTGGGAGGGAGACGCAAGAGGGAGGGGATATGGGCATATATGTATATGTATAGCTGATTCACTTTGTTATACAGCAGCAACTAACACACCATTGTAAAGCAATTATACTCCAATAAAGATTAAAGAAAAAAAAAAAGAAGGACTTTTTAAAGTAGATCTGTCAAACTGGGTGGACTCCATATCTCCTCTACAACCATGCAATGACAGTTACTATGCTTTCCTTCTCCTCTCCCTCCTCCTCCACTCCTTCCAACCCCATTTGTATCCTTATGAGCACCTCATATTTGGACCCTGGACAATTTGAACAAGAGAGTTTTTAGAACCAGTGACCCCCAAGCATGAGTCCGCCAAGCAACGTGGTAGTGGTATGAGATGATGGTGTTGAATTCAAGCCTTGTTAGTCCTGGTGGACCATAGTGAGAAGTTTAAAAGTCATTCTAGGGACTTCCTTGGTGGCACAGTGGTTAAGAATCTGCCTGCCAATTCAGGGGACACAGGTTCGAGCCCTAGTCCAGGAAGATCCCACATGCTGTGGAGCAACTAAGCCCGTGCACCACAACTACTGAGCCTGTGCTCTAGAGCCCACGAGCCACAACTGCTGAGTCCATGAGCCACAACTACTAAAGCCTGCGTGCCTGGAGCCCGTGCTCTGTAACAAGAGAAGCCACCGCAATGAGAAGCCCACACACTGCAACGAAGAGTAGCCCCCGCTCACCGCAACTAGACAAAGCCTGAGTGCAGCAACAAAGACCCAACACAGCCAAAAATAAAAATAAATATATAAAAGTCATTCTAAATGGCAGGAAGATTTTGAGCATTTCAAGAAGAGGAATGTCATTATTTGATTTATCTTTTTAGAAAATTACTCTGATTGCTGTTATGAAAAAATGGATTATAGAAAGACAATGATATAAGGAAATAAATTTGGAGGCTAGTTTTTTGTATTCCATGGTGATTTGGACCTGTGTGGTGGCAGAATAGATAAGAGAAATGGATGACTTAGCTTCCATCTGGGAGGCAGAAGAGTGAGAAAAAGCTGTTGCTAGAATACATGCAAGAGATGAGGGTAAGGGAAGAACAACAGATGACTTTTAGATTTTTAAATTGAACAATGAGGCAGATGTTAGCCCCATTTACTGAGATGAAGAAGGCTGAGAAAGGAAAGGTTTAGAGGTGGGAAGTTGGGACAGTTAATAAATTTTGCACGTGTTGAGATGACTACTTAGGTATCCAAATGGAAATGCCAAGTAGGCAACTGAGAGATTGCTCAGGGTCAATCAATATTAAAGATATGAATTTGGGAATCACCAGTGTATTAGTGGTGTTATAGGTTTAAATATACCTCTTAAAAAGATATGTTGAAGTTTTAACCCCCAGTACCTTAGAATGTGAACTTTCTGGAAATATGGTCATTGCAGGTGTAATTAGTCAAGTTAAGATGAGATCATACTAAAGTAGGTTGAGCCCTAAATCCAACATGACTGGTGTCATTTTAAGAAGAGACACAGAGATACAGACGCACAAGAAGAGAACACCATGGGATGACAAAGGCAGAGGTTGGAAAGATGCAGCTGCAAACCAAGGAAAGCCAAGTATTGCCAGCAAACTGCCAGAAGCTGGGAAGAGGCAAAGAAGGATTCTCCTACAGGTTTCAGAGGGAACATGGCCCAGCTGACACGTTGATTTGTTTCTTTAACATCTTTATTGAGGTATAATTGGTTTACATTGCTGCGTTAGTTGCTGCTGTATAACAAACTGAATCAGCTATACATATACATATATCCCCATATATCTTCCCTCTTACGTCTCCCTCCCACCCTCCCTATCCCACCCCTTTAGGTGGTCACAAAGCACCAAGCTTATCTCCCTGTGCTATACGGCTGCTTCCCACTAGCTATCTATTTTACATTTGGTAGTGTATATATGTCCATGCCACTCTCTCACTTTGTCACAGCTTAGCCTTCCCGCTCCTCATATCCTCAAGTCCCTTCTCTATGTCTGCGTCTTTATTCCTGTCCTGCCCTTAGGTTCTTCAGAAACATCCTTCTTTTATATTGCATATATATGTGTTAGCATATGGTATTTGTTTTTCTCTTTCTGACTTACTTCCCTCTGTATGACAGACTATAGCTCCATCCACCTCACTACAAATAACTCAATTTCATTTCTTTTTATGGCTGAGTAATATTCCATTGTATATATGTGTCACATCTTCTGTATCCATTCACCTTTCGATGGACACTTAGGCTGCTTCCATGTCCTGGCTATTGTAAATAGTGCTGCAATGAACATTGTGGGACATGACTCTTTGAATTATGTTTTTCTCTGGTTATATGCCCAGTAGTGGAATTGCTGGGTCATATGGTAATTCTATTTTTAGTTTTTTAAGGAACCTTCATACTGTTCTCTGTAGTGGCTCTATCAATTTACATTCCCACCGACAGTGACACCTTGATTTTGACCATTTGGTTTCTAGAGCTGTGAGACAACAAATTCCTGTTGGTTTAAGTCACTTAGTGGATGGTACTAGGCTATGGCACCCCAGGAAACTCATAAGATGGAATATAAGGTCAGGGACCCAAATGAAAACATTCAGGGTGAGAAAATATACAGAGAAAGGGCCAAGAACTGAGTCATGAGGCACTCCAACTGAGAGGTGCTATGGCGTTGCTCCAGTTTCTGACTGGTTTCTAAGCCCAGTGCTTCGTTCCACATAGACAAGCTGAAGATAGCCTACATAGACTCTCCAGACATTTTGATCATGGTTGCCCTTGATGTTGTTTTTGTGGTTCTGTCTTTTACAGTGACTCATGGCAGTGTCGCCCTACTAAAACAGGAGAGAGAAAAGCTGGCAACCTTGTGAAGTACCACTTTTATTACCATATGTTAAAGGAGTTTATGTATGTGTCTAATTCACTGCTAATAAACAAAGGATCCAGAAAATTAAAATCTGAATATTTCAAAACTTCTTCTCTTTTCCCCATAACATGTTATGCCAGTCCTGAGAGGAAGCAGCCTTGATGACATTGTGGGCATGGTGGTGGTCTGCTTTAGTGGACTCACAGACTTTCCTTCATAACGTCTGACCCATGTTCCATATCATAGACTGAATGATTAACCTACACTCAATATGAGACATTCAAGCTAATGAGGAGGAAATCCTATCTTCTGTCTCCTGGAATGAATAACTCTGCTCTATAATTATCCAGCCACCATGCAAGGCTTCTCGTATATATTGCCTCTTGACTATGAACAAGACATTATATACTTTAATGAAGGTTTGCTGTCTTCCATATTTTTGTGATCACATATTTTCTATTTGTTTCTTAATGTGAGAAGTAAGCAGGGGTGCAATAATACTTCTTTTTTTATAAGGTTAATTCAAATTTAGGAAGGTAAGGAGGCTTCTTTACTAACCACCCAGGTGCTAAAAGTGGAATTGAAATAAATCTAGTGTTGTTTTCTATCCATTCCCAAGATCATATTAGAGGTTTCAGTTTTAGTTCAGTGTCTTTTCCCAGACCTCTATTCCCAAGGCTTCGCCAGCGTCTCCTCTTATCTGTGGTTAATCTATCCAGTTAACGTTCTAACTTCCACCTCCTTCTATCTCCTAGTTATAGTGTTCCCAGGAGAATTTTTTTCTGCATGGATCTCTTATTCTGCATTTTAGCATCTCTTTCTTTCTTCCCTGCCTCTTTTCCTCAGTGTGTAAACATGACTGCTGATGTTATAAACTGAGAAACGCTATAGTCTCTTTGGTGATTTTAACTGTTGTGCATAAGTTTGTGGCAAAGCCATGTCTCCACAGATTTTGCTGCTTCTTTGAGAGATGTGTTTCTGCTTTATGAATATATTTGTAAAGTAGTCTGCTTGTATACTGTAATTTATTCTTTGAGATTGCATGTATTACTGCTCGAGCAGCTGTTTTCTGGAATGAAGATCTCAGATGTAGAGGATTTCAGGAAAGAGAGAGACATAATTTTAGACACACTGGAAAGAAACTAGAAAAAGGAAAGTCATTTGTTTTTGAGTGTAAACGTTTTTGTGGACCTTTGATTTCTAATCAGTGGTGTTGTCTAAGACCGGATGACAAGGATGCTGAGAAATGACTTGGTATAGGGCTACTGTGTTCAGATATGATGGTTCTATTGGGGCCAGTGGAAAATGCCACATCTCTGTGAGGGTGGGGAGGGGTTTCTCCTTAAGGGAGAAGATATTCCTTCAGTTAATCAACCAGGAAAAATGGAGATCCTGTGACAAGAATGTAAAGCTCATAGTAGGATGAAAAAGAAAGTTTTCTTTCAGATGAGATCTTGGGATAGGAGCGACGATACTCAGAGGTGTGATCGTAGTCAGGACACTGAATAGAGGTGTGAGTTGGTGCTGCCATGTGTGTATGTGACCAGCACCTAGGAATACTGTATGACCCTGAAAATGGGAATGAACTTGGGGGCTCTGAGATGATGTATATACAGTAGAAGTCGATAATTTACTCTCTGAGTTATAATTTTCCCCATTTTCACTGAATCTTCAGTAAGGCATTAAAAGATCCAGCCTTGTCTTGGTTCTATGGCTTAGGATGTGGTCAGACACGCTTAGCATAGTGACAGCAGTGATGGGCACCAGTCCAGGATGGCTGAGCCTGGCAGAGTGGCAGTTTTATGCCAGGGCAGCAGTGGCCAACTTCAGGAGGAGGACAGCATATTTCAGAAGCGATCGCAGGAGACTCATAGATGTGATTAGAATATGTTTAAATATCTAGAAGGGTGTATATGGGCTCAGAGTCATGGCACTTTGGGGGCATTCCTAGACATGTGACCTTGAAGCCTAGAGAATAAAACATTACCTTCAATAGTTCTTCATTTCCCCTCCTCTATCACAAGGACAAATGTCTCTTTCCTCTAACCCTGAGAATATGCAATGAAAAATAATGATTGTACTCTTTGTGACCCATGGGGAATGATAAATTTGCCAGAGGAAGGATGAAGAAAATAGTGTTTAATTAATAAATAAATCCAGAAACTATAAGATGGGTGTAAATTGGACCTGTGTATTTAACCATATTGCGAGACTAAGTTTTAGGTAAATTCTTTTTATTAGAAATAAAGCAGAGTGAGATGTAAGTCAGTATGGAGTGATAGGAAAAACAGCAATGTATACATCAAAAGATCAGGATTCTAATTCTGAATAATGCTCACTTACAGTGAGTCCTGGTAGCTAACCCTTTACCATTCTGAGCTTTCATTTCCTGGACAGTGCAGTAGGAGCACTCATACCTTCTCGGCTTACTTATATCATAGTAGGAATAAAATAAAATAACATATATAAGACATATAATATACACTCCTAAGTTATTATTTTTACCATTTGATGAACTCTTATATCTGTTTAAAGCCCAATCCATTTGATGAACTCTTATATCCGTTTAAAGCCCAATCCCTTGACTCTGTAAAAGACATGTATGGAAATATTTTAAAATGTTAATAGTAAGTAGTATGCCATTTTCCATATTACATATTGAGAGACTGGAATACAAGTATTTTCAACCCTACATTTGATTTTTTTTTAAATTCAACGTTAAAACTTTATGTAATTTAGTAATATTATTATCCTGGGGACTATAAGCAAAAATAATAACAAGCATTGCCATCCATCAAAAGAAGCATTCGCAGTTTTTCAACTTCTATAGGTCCATATTTCTTTATTTGATTTTCTTAAGTACATTATAATAAAGCATATATGGTATCATTTTTCCCTCCAAATGTAAAATTTTCAAAGAAAAGAATTTTTGTTTGGCAAGTGGTTACAAGTTCACAAAAATAGTTCTCTGTATTAGTCTTCTTGGACTGCTATAACAAAATACCACAGGCTGAGCTTAAGAAACAAAAATTTATTTTCTCACAATTCTGGGTGCTGGAAGTCCAAGATCAAAGTGTTGGCAGAGTTAGTGTCTTCTGAGGCCTCTCTCCTTGGCTTGCAGACTACCACCTTCTTGCTGTGTCCTCACATGGCCTTTCCACTGTGCACACATCTCTGGTGACTCTTCCTTTTCATACAAGAACACCAGTCATTTGGGATTATAGCCCCACCTTTAAGACCTCATATAATCTTAATTACCTGTATAGAGGCCTTATCTCCAAATACAGTCACATTGGGGGACATGGTTTCAACATATGAATTTTGATGTTACACAATTCAGGCCATAACACTATCATCAGACATTTTCCTGAAACTAATGAAAATTAACAAAATCTAAAGTATAACAGTGTACAGTGGCAAATTAAAAATGCAATCCTGGCTAATGGCAATAAAAAGAATAATCTGCTGATTTATTTATTTTCTTTCTGGATGTGGCTTAATTACAGAAAATTATTGATTTACAAAAAAATACTTTATGCTTCACTCCCAGGTATGGAAGCATTGACTGTGATTGATCCTCTAGTATAAAAACACAATTCATGATATTAAAGTATGGGTTACTAAAACATTGTTTTATGTATTATTATCACAGTTCAAGATTTTATATGAACCCATATAAGCAGAGGACATTTAAGGAATTTTCTAACTGTGATAAAAAGTATAATACAGATGACTGCTTCAGTGTTCATAAGTAAAGGTGACACTGGCAGGAATTACCTGGTTGGAAATGTTGCTTTATCTCTTTGACCCTCAGCATCCACAGTGACAAAATGAAGGAGTTACATTAGTGAAGATCAAATTTCTTTCTGTCTTAAAGGTTCTCTGCTGGGTGCTGGTTCAGGGTGAGAAGGTGAAGGGTTTGGCGGAGTTGAGGGTGGTGGGGATAGGATGGGAAGAAAACTCTCAAAGAAACTCTCCTTTTTCTCTGCCTGAGGAGGAAAATGGGCTATTCATCTGAGTGGTAAGATTATATGACCTTAGTTGGGATACTTTTGCAAGTGGGTAGATGAAATTGTGTTTAGAGGTTGCACAAATGGTTATGGCTCTCTCTTCTGTCGCTTGTCCCCAGTGGCAGAAAAAGGTGTGTTGAATCAGATTCATGCCCACAGAAAGAGCACCTTCATCCTGCTCTATTCTTTTTCTTCTCCCCTTTAGATATATTGAGAAAGTCAGTTGGCACATATTCCACTGAGAGATGGGACTAACCATCTCCATGAAAGACTGGCACTGCTGCCTTTAGGGTCATTTTTTCTCCTATGTGGCCAGTGGTAAGATTCAGATTCAGGTCTCTAAGCCTGACTAGAGGCTTAGTGACTTTATTAAACATTTCAAATGACCAGCTTTTGGTTTAATTGGTTTTCTTTATTGGTTTCCTCTTTTCAGTTTCAGTGATTTCTGTTCTAATTCTTATTACTACTTTTCTTCTGCTTACTTTGGGTTTAATTAGCTCTTTTTTTTTTCTAGTTTTCTAAGGTAGAAACTTAGGTGACTGATTTTAGATCTCTTGTTTTTTCTACTATATGCATTGAATTCTGTATTTTCCCTCTAAGCACTGCTTGCTCTGTGCCCCCCACATTTTGATAAGTTGTATTTTAATTTTCACTTAGTTCAAAATATTTTAAAATTTCTCTTGCGATTTCTTCTTTGATCCATGTCTTATTTAGAAGTGTGTTGCTTAATCTCCATGTATGTTGGGATTTCTCAGTTACCTTCCTGTTACTGATTTCTAGTTTAATTCCACTGTGGTCTGAAAGCAGACATTTTATAATTTCTATTTTTAAAATTTGATAAAGTGTGTTTTATGGCCAGGCGTGTAGTCTGTCTTGGAGAATGTTCCACATGAGCTTGAGAGGTATGTGTGTTTCGCTGTTGTTAGATAAACTAGTCTATAGATGTCAATTATGTCCAATTGATTGATGGTGGTGTTGTTGAATTCAACTATGTGCTTCTGCCTGCTACTTCTGTCTATTTCTGATAGAGGGGTTTTTGAAGTCTCCAACTGTGATAGTAGATGCATCTATTTCTCCTTGCAGTTCTATCAATTTTTGCATCGTGGAGTTTGACACCCTGATGTTAGACACATACGCCTTAAAGATTGTTATGTCTTCTAGGAGAATTGACCTCTTTCTCACTAGGTAATGCCCTTCTTTATCCTTAATAATGTTTCTTGTTTTGAAGTTTGCTCTTTTTGAAATCAATATAGCTTCCCTTGCTTTCTTTCTTTTCATTAGTATTAGCATGGTTTTTATTTCGCCATCCATTTACTTTAATCTGAATAAGTCTTTATATTTAAAGTGGGTTTCTTGTAGACAACATATAGTAGGGTCATGCTTTTTGATCCACTGTAATAATCTCCATTTTTGTTTTGTGCATTTAGACCACTGACATGCAAAATGATTATTGATATAGTTGGATTAATATTTACTATATTTGTTACTGTTTTCTATTTGGTGTCTTTTATCTTTACTCCTATTTTGTCTTCCTATATACATCTTTTAATTCATGTTTTAAAACCCACATATATGTAGGAATGTATGTATCATATGTGTATAGTAATTGTAAGGTAACAGTAACTCTAAAAGGAAGAAATGAAAACTAATAGTATATATGAATATAGCAAGAAAAATAATCTCTGGATCATTGACATGTTGAACATTAAAATAATGTCAAGAAAAGTGTATTTATTTTATTTGAAAATTTTATAACATCTTTCTCCATAAAATACTTTATTATTTCTTTAAGTAAATATAACTTAAAGAATTATCCTTGAAAAGAAGAGATCTGAGAGAAGAGTATAGACTGCAACCCTGTGTTATAGGAAACAGTTTATTTCATTGTAGTTATATCTATGTCCATGGTAGTATGAACATCTTATCAACTGGGATGTAAAGACAGAGAGAGAGAGAATATGAGAGGGAGAGAAATGATTTCTCCTTTGACATAAGCTGGTTTGGGATAAAATTATTTTTGAAATCATACATTTAAAAATCTTTATGAGAAAAGAGCTCATGGAAATATGCAAATGGCCAACCACATCTGGCGGTTCGCAATAACTGATGAAAATCCACTTGGAACAAATAACCATTACTGCTAATTCTGTAAAATTTTGTTTGTTTGCTTGCTTTTTAATAATGAAGAATCACATCAAACCTATGGTGCCATACTAACATGTGGGAATGAGCACCTTTAATCTGTCAAGTAACAGGACTGGGGATAAAGCATTCCGTACATTTCTTATACATTGCTGACTACACTCCTGAGTTTTGCCACTATTCTAGGAGATGAAGCTGGTTTAGATGACATCATTCCTTGCATTTAAGTTTGTCTGTGACGATTTTCCTGTGGACTCAAGTCATGTGCCTTTCATTCACTTGGAATAAATATATTCTAAATGATCATCTTGATTCCTAGAATAACTACTGATCGTTATTGATTCTTAAGATGGCTGGAATCTAGTCTTAGAGATCCAATATAAATTTAACTTGATTGACATTCTTACGAAGGAAATGTGTTTACCAGGTATCCATTTCTGTGGCTGCTACATTTTTAAGCATCCACTCAACTTTCAGACTGTATCTCCCCACTCTCAGTCAGCAAATGAATAGGAAATTAAAACTAATTTTAATATTGCACAAAGCAAAACATAATTAAGAAAATGTGTAAAAAATTAAAAAGCTGCAATCCTCATAATGAAGTTCGAAGCTAAATAGAAATAACTTTTTAGTTATCGGCTCATTTGAGTTATGTGCCACAGCATCCCAAGAGAGATGTCTGTTTCAATCCAAGTGCAGATCTCAGTACGTCATTATTACACCATAGGGTGTGTAAAAGGAAGTAAAATTGCCCTCCTTCCTCCTCTCCTTCCTTCCTTCTTGTCTAGGACTGGGGATGGAGTATGGTAAGAATATGGCTCCCACTATTCTCAATCCAACATTCATTCCTCTTCTCAAGAGTGTGCTCAATTCTGGGGCACAGGGTAGGGGAAGGATCTATTATTGAACGGCTTCTTCTAGGGTATCTCAATTATCCCTTTTGTTTCAAGCCCTATCTGCCCCCCACTTTCAGTTCCTCAGCCTTTTTTTTTTTTTTACTTGAAGTATAGTTGTTTTACAATGTTGTGTTAGTTTCAGGTGTAAAATGAAACTATATATATATAGTATATATATATATAGTATATATATATATATATTCTTCAGCAAAAGAATATATATTCTTTTTCAGATTCTTTTCCATTAGAGGTTATTACAACATACTGAATAAGCCGTTTTGTTTTGTAGAGACAGCAGATTTGCTTTTTGAGAAGGCAGGTGACTTTTAGCTTTCTCAAGCCAGCTAAATCCTTTATCACTCATCTGTCGGTTTTTCTATTTCTAAATTTTGGGGGGGACCCCCGTAGTGCCACAGTGGTTAAGAATGCGCCTTCCTGCAGTGGTTGAGAGTCCGCCTGCCGATGCAGGGGACGTGGGTTCGTGCCCCGGTCCGGGAAGATCCCACGTGCCGCGGAGCGGCTGGGCCTGTGAGCCATGGCTGCTGAGCCTGCGCGTCCGGAGCCTGTGCTCCGCAACGGGAGAGGCCACAACAGTGAGAGGCCCGCGTACAGCACAAAAAAAAAAAAAAAAAAAAAAAAAGAATGCGCCTTCCAATGCAGGGGACATGGGTTCGAGCTCTGGTCCAGGAAGATGCCACATGCCACAGAACAACTAAGCCCGTGTGCCACAACTACTGAGCTCAAGCACCACAGCTACTGAAGCCCGTGTGCCTAGAGCCTGTGCTCCAGAAGAGAAGCCACCACAATGAGAAGCCAGTGCACCACAACGAACAGTAGCCCCCGCTCACCGCAACTAGAGAAAGCCCACGTGCAGCAACGAAGACCCAACACAGCCAAAAATAAATAAATAAATTTATTTATTTATTTAAAAAAGATTTGTTTTTGGACCTGTCTTCTCTTGTCTCTTCTACAATTCTCTTTATCCTTACGGAATTATGACTTTTACCTTTTTTATCTCTTTACTGTCATTTTGGTTCGCTTCCTGAAGTCTGCATGAGAAAATGCGTCCGAAACAGATGTCCCAGAGACAGCGTTTTGAATGAGGGGAAGATAAGTCTTTGCTCGTTGCCTTTCTCTCTACCATCTTCCTCCTTTATCTCTGTCTCACTTATGCCTTGAAAGGTAACTATAAAGTTCTCAACTAGCTGTCAGTTCATCGTCATCAAGGTATTAGTTGACAGCAGCTTAAAGATTAGCCTATGTAGGAACATTGAATATATATTTCTCCTATTTCAAAAATAGCATATTTTCTTTGCATCAAGCCTCATAGCGCAGGGAAATAAGCTCGGTGCTTTGTGACCATCTAGAGGGGTGGGATAGGGAGGGTGGGGGGGAGGGAGATGCAAGAGGGAAGACATATGGGGATATATGTATAGCTGATTCACTTTGTTATAAAGCATAAACTAACACACCATTGTAAAGCAATTATACTCCAATAAAGATGTTAAAATATATATATATATATAGAAGGATAAAAAGAAGTAGCAAAATTTCTTTTAAATGGGAGTCTGAAAGACCCCCCCAAAACCCTTTAGACTACCAAGGAAAAAATAAATCTTAATTAAAGGTTTAGGCTGATCCAGTTGCTTTGGGAGAGATTGTCTCCATCTAATGTAATTAACCTGGGTCAATTCAGGCAACCTGCTCCTCTTTGAGATTCAAGTAGCTGTTATGATATTAATTGAAAATTTCCCTTGTAGGTAAACTACTGAGTGAAAAAAATATCATTTAAAGGAGCACATGTTTTTTTCCAAAAAGTCAGTAATTTTCACAATGAGGCTACTTTTTAGTTGATTAGTCTTGGTGACATTTCAAGTAGTGTTTATACACCAAAAGATTAGGGGAAAAACTCTTTTTTCAAAAATTTTAGGCATCAGTTCAAATTTATGAAAAAATACATCATTTTTAAAAACTAATTATTTATTTTTGGCTTCACTGGGTCTTCGTTGCTGCGCCCAGGTTTTCTCTAGTTGCAGCGAGCGAGGGCTACTCTTCGTTGCAGTGCATGGGCTTCTCATTGCGGTGGCCTCTCTTGTTGCAGAGCACAGGCTCTAGGCATGCGGGCTTCAGTAGTTGTGGTGCTTGGGCTCAGTAGTTGTGGCTCTCGGGCTTAGTTGTTCCGCGGCATGTAGGATCTTCCCGGACCAGGGCTTGAACTCCTATCCCCTGCACTGGCAGGCAGATTCTTAATCACTGCACCACCAGGGAAGGCCAAAAAAATACATTCTTAAATGCATTTCAGTTGAGGGTATAAAGACAGGTTAAGAAATAACCTAACAGTCAATTGTGTGGTACCTGAGAAAAATTACTAAAGCAGATCTCTTTGGAATTACTATTTGTGTCACACATGCCTTAAAGCCTTGATAGCTGGAGAGACCCCGGAATAAACACAAGGAAAAAGTATTCACAAATCCTTGAAAAAAATAAATTCTTGAGTATATTATTTTTCTGTAAAGTAGACAGAAAATGAAACAAACCTCTCAGTTCCCAAGGAAAAAAATAAGCAGTAATTAAAAATCTATTATTAAACAATGAGAAGAGCAAACTTTATTTTTACGGGTCTCTGGAAATAATGGAAGTGTTTTTTAAAGTTATATATGTAGCAATATTTACCATAAGCCAGCTCCGTGTATAGAACATTCCCAACCAAAAATTTTAGAAATTTTATCTGATGTTAAATCTTTAACAAAGAAGCTGGTATAGTAATATTCTTAAGTCCCCTTAGGAAAATCACTTTGTTCAGGGTTTCATCCTGTTTTACCCTAAAAACAGAACTTTTGAGATTTGATCATCTTTCTAGTTTTAATCTAGGGTTAAAGAAAAAATTGCATATTGAATCATTTAACGAATGTAGGTGTCTAAGGTGCTGAGCTGAAGGTATAGATTCACAAAAACAAGGGCTTTAATCACAGAATTTCCCACATCATGTGAGATTTTAATCCCATCACAAAGTACTTAATCTGCCTCTAGGAATGAACCTCCAGGACTCCTGAAGTCTGGATGTGCTTAGGGAATAGACTGGAAAATTGACCTCTCCTCCTCAGAAAACGTTAAGAAACATGTTGGGGGTTGCTTTACAGTTGATTCATGCACCTGTTAAGCAGGTACAGTTGTAGCCTGATTCTTTCCCACAATTCAGTGGTGAGGAGGAGGGCCAAGAGGATCGAAAACCACTAATTGAATGCATGAGAAACTTCTCTAACCTGGTTTTATTCCTTCTCCTCATGCATGGAATAACACACAGCTGTGCATCCTACCTCTTTCCATGATAGTTTTGGGAACTGAGAAACTGACTCTGTGTAATCTCCGTATGTAAACAAGTCCGTACATTTCTGCATCTTTTCTTATTAGCTGAGCTCTTTTACTTGTATTTATTGACTTTTGTCTATCAAGGACACCATCATTTCATTGTGATAATAATGCACTACCACCAACTTAGAGTATTCAAGACATTGGAGCATTTTATTGGAAATAGATCTGCTTTCCAGAAGGATAAGACTTAGCCTCTGAAATGCAGGAAAGGTTGCAAAATTTTTTTAATTAATTAATTTATTTTTGGCTGCATTGTGTCTTCGTTGCTGCGCGCAGGCTTTCTCTAGTTGTGGCGAGCAGGGGGCAACTCTGTTGCGGTGCGCAGGCTTCTCATTGCGGTGGCTTCTCTTGTTGCAGAGCACAGGCTCTAGGCACATGGGCTTCAGTAGTTGTGGCACGTGGGCTCAGTAGTTGTGGCTCATGGGCTCTAGAGCTCAGGCTCAGTAGTTGTGGCGCACGGGCTTAGTTGCTCCAAGGCATGTGGGATCTTCCTGGACCAGGGCATGAACCTGTGTCCCCCCCATTGGCAAGTGGATTCCTAACCGCTGCACCACCAGGGAAGTCCCAAGGTTGCAAAATTTTACTTTTAGTTTCACATAAGAAATAGTGTTAACTTTTTCCATTAAGTTCTCTTCTCCTCTTTTACCCTTCCTTCAGTGTAGTTTTTGAATCACTTTGCGTTCGTTTGATTATTGGGAAAATCCCAGTATCATTTTGGGCCATGGGTGACTTCCACTGTATCAGACTTCTCCCATCTCGGGGGAAGTCTTCTCTGACACCTGTCTCCCACCGTGATGTGCCAGAGCTGGCTGGTACCAGCCGAAGTGCATATCTCTTCCCAACTTTGCATTCATCAAAAGCAAGTTGGTAGTATATCAACTGTGGTGGGAGTGTTTACAACGTTGGAATTGACCACTCCTACTAAATCAGTCCTCCTCTCCCTAAGCTGGTTGTTAAACATGTACCAGTATATCACTGTCCCTGAATTATCTATATGTGCATATACATTCTGATCTAGTTAAATGGTATGTTTTAGCATAAATAGTAAAAAGGATCCATCTGAAAATGTCTTTGCAAAGCAACCCTTCAAGTCCTGAGAAGATACCAGATCCCTTTCAGTAGCTGCTCAGTCCCTCACGCAGCATGTTTGACCGTTTGCAATGCTGATTCAGAGAATCAGTAATCTGGAAGTTCTGCCCCTTCAGTGTTTCCCAAACGTTCTTACTTAAACTCTTTTAATCTTAATATACTTTCTGAGAGATCCTCTTAGGAATTTGTTGAATTATGTGTTCACTTTTGGATGGTTTAGTATCATGAAAGAAAATTTGTTATTATTGCTAAATATTTCAGACATAATAGAAGACACAAGGAATATTATAGTGACCACTCATGTATCTGCAGCCCGGCTTAAAGAAAATTAGTTGAAGCTTCCTGTCTCTTATCTCTCTCAGTTTCTGCAGAGGTAACTGTTATTCTCCATATGATGATTATCATTTTTACATATTTCTTGTTTTTTTCTACATATGTGCTATTTTGTTGTTTTAAATACATTTAGAAAAATATCATAACATTCTTTTAAACTTTTTTGCTCGATATTATATTTGTGAGAATTATCCAAGTAGATACAAGTAACCCACACTTATTTTCATTGCCAAATAATGTTCAATTTAAGGATATATATCACAATTTTTCCATTCTTCTCTGACAACACATTGATGCTGTTTTGATATTTTAGGTTTTATAAAAAATGCTGCTGTGAACATTTTTGTAGATGTTTCCTTATTCATATATCTGAGAGTTTCTTTAGAATATGTAAGTAGGGGTGGAATTACTGGATAATGGAGAATGCATCTCTACAGCTTTCTTAAATATTACCAAATTGCTCTCCAAAGTGATTATAATAATTTCCATTCCATCCAGCAGAATATATGAGTTGTGGCTGCTCCATAATCTCCCCTAAATGGGCAACTGTTAGACTTCAATTTTGGCTGATATGATAGATGAGAAATGAACAAACTGGTTTTAAGTAAAAACATATTAGATCTGTATATTATTAAGTGCAAAATAGCAGGAGAGCCAAAACCTGGAAAAACCAAATGTACCTCAAGAAGAGAATGGATAAAAAAAAGCAATAAAAAGGAATGCAGTACTGCTACATGAAAAGTATGAATAATTCATAAAATAATAATAGAAATCATAACACTGAATAGCTCCATTAATTGTAGGGAACCTGTTGGTTGACAAGGGTGCAGTGGAATTTTCTGGGCTAATGGAAATATTCCATATAGTTTGAACATTCACAAGTGTACATATTTGTCAAAATTCGTCCAATGGTACTTTTAAGATCTTAACATTTTATAAAATATAAATCATACATCATTTTTAAGAGTACTGGAAGAAAATAGAAGTTCAAGGATCAAAGAAAAAAATATTGACTGAATAGTAACAACCTTTTCCCCATGTCCACATTAAGAGAAAGACTCTTTTATTGCTTGAGGAGCAATCAGGGTTGCCTTTTTATTTTATTATTACTTTAAATCTATAACTTAATCAGGACAGTGGAAGCAACTGCAAAGATTTAGGGAGAAAGAATTTGATAGTTGGGTTGGAAGGAGAAGGGAGATTGGGAGTGACTACCTTGCCACATTGTGAAAGATATTGAAAGAGATTCTCAGATAAAGAGATTTTAACACATTTTGCTCAGAGTTAAAAATGTAATCCCTCTTCAATGTTTTCCAAAAGCAGCAGTAAAAATTTAAATTGCCTTCCAATTTCTCTTGGATGTCATATTGGTGCTTCATCTAAATGTATTCTCTCTGCTGAGATAGATCAGGAAACAGTGTCTCCTGAGACACACTGGTGTAATAGGTTAAATTTTAGTACACTTTTCTGACTATTCTTAAGACACATAAGACTAGTTTTAGCTTTTATTTCAAACTAGAAGTGACATTCACTGGTTAATTTATCTTAATTATGCAGGAAAAGTGTGATTTAAAAATAAATAATAAAAAAGACGTAATTTATATTTGAAGCCAATGTATGTGGAATATTAAATACTATAGTATTGAAAATATATAAAAACAACTTACATCATCTGCCATTGGGAAATCTTGCTATTTGTAATTATTTGGTAATTTTGTGTTTTGTTTTTAGATTGAATATCAATACAAATATCAATACAAAAAATAAATGCTGGAGAGGGTGTGGAGAAAAGTGAACGCTCCTTCACTGTTGGTAGGAATGTAAATAGTACAGCCACTATGGAGAAGAGTATGGAGGTTCCTTAAAAAACTAAAAATAGAGCTAACATACGATCCAGCAATCCCACTCCTGGGCATATATCTGGAGAAAAACATGGATCAAAAGGATACCTGCACCCCAATATTCATTGCAGCACTGTTTACAATAGCCAAGACATGAAAGCAACCTAAATGTCCATTGACAGATGAATGGATAAAGAAGATGTGGTACATTCATAAAATGGAATATTATTCAGCTGTTAAAAAGAATGAAATAATGTCATTTGTAGCAACATGGAGATTATCATAATAAATGAAGTAAGTCAGAGAAAAACAAATATCAAATGATATCACTTATATGTAGAAGCTAAAAAAAATGATACAAATGAACTTATTTACAAAACAGAAACACAGATTTAGAGAACAAACTTATAGTTACCGGGGTGTGGGGGGGAAAGGATTGGGGCAGGGGGAGGGATAGTTTGGGAGTTTGGGATTGACATGTACACACTGCTATATTTAAAATAGATAACCAGGGACCTCCCTGGCAGTCTAGTGGTTGGGACTCCACGCTTCCAATGCAGGGGACACAGGTTTGATCCCTGGTCAGGGAGCTAAGATCCCACAGGCTACAAAGTGTGGCCAAAAAAAATAGATAAAAATTTAAAAAATAAATAAATAAAAATAAAATGAAATAGATTACGAACAAGGACCCACTGTATAGAACAGGGAACTCTGTTCAATATTCTGTAATAACCTAAATGGGAAAAAAATTTGAAAAAGAATAGATACTTTTATATGTATAACTGAATCACTTTGCTGTATACCTGAAACTAACAAAATATTGTTAATCAACTGTACTCCAATATAAAAAAAAAAAATAAAGTGTTTTACTATTTTTAATTTTGGTCATATTCTGTATAATGTATACTTATATTATATTTTATTTATTTATTTGTTTGTTTGTTTGGCCATGCCATGTGACATGTGGGCTTTTAGCTCCCCAACCAGGCATTGAACCTGCGCTCCCTGCTTTGGAAGCATGGAGTATTAACCACTGGACTGCCAGGGAAGTAAGTCCCTATATAGTCATATTAGACCATTCATTAAAAGCAGGAAGAATAAGGAATAACGATTTTGAATTGAAGATAATTAGAGGCATATAAAGGATGGAAATCTAAAATTTCACGGTAATCTTTACTAGGTCGGAATTCTTAACTAACATCCTAAAATGATTCTTTGAGTTTAAAAATTAATGTTAAAAAGACAAAACACAAAAATTGAATACCTCTAATTTGATTTTTGCCTTTTTTAAATAAAGATTACTTAAACTCACAGCATATTGACAACGCATGATTGAAATCACTTTAAATGTGTGCTCCTATCCAATACACTTTTTTTTAACATCTTTATTGGAGTATAACTGCTTTACAATGGTGTGTTAGTTTCTGCTTATAACAAAGTGAATCAGTTATAGATATACATATGTTCCCATATCTCTTCCCTCTTGTGTCTCCCTCCCTCCCAACCTCCCTATCCCACCCCTCTAGGTGGTCACAAAGCACCAAGCTGATCTCCCTGTGCTATGTGGCTGCTTCCCACTAGCTATCTATTTTACGTTTGGTAGTGTATATATGTCCATGCCACTCTCTCACTTTGTCACAGCTTACCCTTCCCCCTTCCCATATCCTCAAGTCCATTCTCTAGTAGGTCTGTGTCTTTATTTCCGTCTTGCCCCTAGGTTCTTCATGACCATTTTTCCCCCCTTAGATTCCATATATATGTGTTAGCATACAGTATTTGTTTTTCTCTTTCTGAGTTACTTCACTCTGTATGACAGATTCTAGGTCCATTCACCTCACTACAAATAACTCAATTTCGTTTCTTTTTATGGCTCAGTAATATTCCATTGTATGTATGTGCTACATCTTCTTTATCGATTCATCTGTTGGTGGACACTTAGGTTGCTTCCATGTCCTAGCTATTGTAAATAGAGCTGCAATGAACATTTTGGTACCTGTCTATTTTTGAATTATGGTTTTCTCAGGGTATATGCCCAGTAGTGGGATTGCTGGGTCATATGGTAGTGCTATCTTTAGTTTTTTGAGGAACCTCCATACTGTTCTCCATAGTGGCTGTACCAATTTACATTCCCACCAGCAATGCAAGAGGGTTCCCTTTTCTCCACACCCTCTCTAGCATTTATTGTTTCTAGATTTTTTGATGATGGCCATTCTGACTGGTGTGAGATGATATCTCATTGTAGATTTGATTTGCATTTCTCTAATGATTAATGATGTTGAGCATTCTTTCATGTGTTTGTTGGCAATCTGTATATCTTCTTTGGAGAAATGTCTATTTAGGTCTTCTGTCCATGTTTGGATTGGGTTGTTTGTTTTTTTGATATTGAGCTGCATGAGCTGCTTGTAAATTTTGGAGATTAATCCTTTGTCAGTTGCTTCATTTGCAAATATTTTCTCCCATTCTGAGGATTGTCTTTTGGTCTTGTTTATGGTTTCCTTTGCTGTGCAAAAGCTTTTAAGTTTCATTAGGTCCTATCTGTTTATTTTTGTTTTTATTTCCATTTCTCTAGGAGGTGGGTCAAAAAGGATCTTGCTGTGATTTATGTCATAGAGTGTTCTGCCTATGTTTTCCTCTAAGAGTTTGATAGTTTCTGGCCTTATATTTAGGTCTTTAATCCATTTTGAGCTTATTGTTGTGTATGCTGTTAGGGAGTGATCTAATCTCATACTTTTACATGTACCTGTCCAGTTTTCCCAGCACCAATTATTGAAGAGGCTGTCCTTTTTCCATTGTGTTTTCTTGCCTCCTTTATCAAAGATAAGGTGACCATGTGTGTGTAGGTTTATCTCTGGGTTTTCTATCCTGTTCCATTGATCTATATTTCTGTTTTTGTGCCAGTACCATACTGTCTTGATTACTGTAGCTTTGTAGCATAGTCTGAAGTCAGGGAACCTGATTCCTCCAGCTCCGTTTTTCTTTCTCAGGGATAATTTGGCTTTTGGGGTCTTTTGTGTTTCCATACAAATTGTGAAATTTTTTGTTCCAGTTCTGTGAAAAATGCCAGTGGTAGTTTGATAGGGATTGCATTGAATCTATAGATTGCTTTGGGTAGTAGAGTCATTTTCACAATGTTGATTCTTCCAATCCAAGAACATGGTATATCTCTCCATCTATTTGTATCACCTTTAATTTCTTTCAACAGTGTCTTATAATTTTCTGCATACAGGTTTTTGTCTCCTTAGGTAGGTTTATTCCTAGATATTTTATTATTTTTGTTGCAATGGTAAATGGGAGTGTTTCCTTAATTTCATTTTCAAATTTTTCATCATTATTGTATAGGAATGCTAGAGATTTCTGTGCATTCATTTTGTATCCTGCTACTTTACCAATTTCATTGATTATCTCTAATAGTTTTCTGGTAGCATCTTTAGGATTCTCTATGTATAGTATCATGTCATCTGCAAACAGTGATAGCTTTATTTCTTCTTTTCCAATTTGGATTCCATTTATTTATTTTTCTTCTCTGATTGCTGTGGCTAAAACTTCCAAAACTATGTTGAGTAATAGTGGTGAGAGTGTGCAACCTTGTCTTGTTCCTGATCTTAGTGGAAATGGTTTCAGTTTTTCACCATTGAGGATGATGTTGGCTGTGGGTTTATTATATATGGCCTTTATTATGTTGAGGAATGTTCCCTCTGTGCCTACTTTCTGAAGGTTTTCTATCATAAATGGGTGTTGAATTTTGTCGAAAGCTTTCTCTTCATCTATTGAGATGATCATATGGTTTTTCTCCTTCAATTTGTTAATATGGTTTATCACATTGATTGATTTGAGTATATTGAAGAATGCTTGCATTCCTGGGATAAATCCCACTTGATCATGGTGTATGATCCTTTTAATGTGCTGTTGGATTCTGTTTGCTAGTATTTTGTTGAGGATTTTTACATCTATGTTCATCAGTGATATTGGCCTGTATTTTTCTTTGTGACATCTTTAGTTTTGGTATCAGGGTGATGGTGGCCTCGTTGAATGAGTTCGGGAGTGTTCCTCCCTCTGCTATATTTTGGAAGAGTTTGAGAAGGATAGGTGTTAGCTCTTCTCTAAATATTTGATAGAATTTGCCTGTGAAGCCATCTGGTCCTGGGCTTTTGTTTGTTGGAAGATTTTTAATCACAGTTTCAATTTCAGTGTTTGTGACTGGTCTGTTCATATTTTCTATTTCTTCCTGGTTCAGTCTCAGAAGGTTTCAGTAGACTTTTTAATGATGGCCATTGTGACTGTTGTGAGGTGATGATGACTCCTTGTAGTTTTGATTTGCAAGAAAGAGTAAAAAAAAAAAAAATTAAACCTTCACACCCCTCAAAACTACCATGGTGTCCAGTCAGGTAAAATTGAGTCGTAAATCCATGAGTGATACTCAGGGGAATAACAGACCACTCCCCTGATCTCTGTCAGCTCACTCTTGTTCCATTGTAAAGGGAAACTATTTACATTGTTTTATGAGACAGTAGAGATATGGAGATAGTTGTCATGAAATTTCTGGAATGCTGTGACATGTTGCTGGCCATTCACAAATCACAAGTTGTGAAAAATTGATCTAGTTCATACTCCTGATCTTGGGCAAGATAAAATCAGCCCTGTATGTAACACACTTCCCACCACAATTTGCTAAGGTAAGCAAAAGAATAATGTGCAAGGATCATGACATGAGGGACATAATCCAAATTAGAATATTTACATATTTTCCAATTGGTCTCTAAGGATATTGAGACATGTATATAAGGTTAATCTGTGAACAAGACAATTAATAATAAAATGCACTTCTGGGTATTTATCCAAAAGAACTGAAAACAGGATCTTGAAGAGATATTTGCACTTCCATGTTTGTTGCACCACTATTCACAGTAGCCAAGAGGTGGAAACAACCTAAAGGTCCATTGATGGATGAATAGATAAAGAAAATGCTGTATGTACATACAATGGAAGGTTATTCAGCCTTGAAAAACGAGGAAAGCCTGTCATATGTGGCAACATGGATGCCTCAGGAGGACATTATGCTAACTGAAATAAGCCAGTCACAGAAAGACAAATACTGTACGATTCCACTTATTTGAGATATCTCAAGTAGTTAAACTCATTGAAATAGAGAGTAGAATGGTGGTTGCCAGGGGCTAGAGGGGAGGGGAAGATAGGGAGTTACCATCCAATGGGTCCTGCAAGATGAAAAATTTCCAGCGATCCCTCTACAACAGTGCTCATAGAGTTCACAATACTGTACTGTTTACTTAAAACCTGGTTCATATCATAGATTTCATGTTATGTGGTTTTCACCACAATAAAAATAATGCTAGGGCTTCCCTGGTGGTGCAGTGGTTGAGAGTCCGCCTGCCGATGCAGGGGACACGGGTTTGTGCCCCAGTCTGGGAAGATCCCACGTGCTGCAGAGCGGCTGGGCCCATGAGCCATGGCTGCTGAGCCTGCGCATCCGGAGCCTGTGCTCTGCAACGGGAGAGGCCACAACCGTGAGAGGCCCACGTACCGCAAAAAAAAAAAAAAAAAAAAAACAACAACTAAATGTATGTAATAAATTTGATTTTGTGTTCATTATTTGTAGGCGTTGTTCTTGTGAGTTTTTGTAGCTGTGATGGAGCCAAACAGCCACTTCGTAGAAGGAGCTTCATGGAGAGTTTGGGATTTCAGGTTAAGGAGGGGGAGCTGGGGACAAATGCCCAGCAAGCTGACTCTGAGGCTGGCTTTGAAGTCCAGGAAGCTGCAGTGGGTAGTACTCTTGGGATCAACACTGTGGTAGAGAGAAGGAAGTAGAACTAGGCAAAGAGAGAAGCCAAGTTCTATTGCAACCATACCCAGGCTTCTGCCAACGTGGCATGTAGCTGAAGCTAGATGGCCTTTTAGATTTGGGCCAAATGGGGCCAAGGTGTCCAGTCCTCCATACCCTTGGATCTACCAGTCATTAGATGCCAGGAGCCCCTGGGAAGGGGTTGTGACTTTGATCAAGGTGGCTCTCTTCTGCAGAGGGTAACCCCATGGAGGGTTGGGGGTGGGAAAGCGCAGTACTGGGGAAGGAGAACATCAGTCCAGAAGGGGGAATTCATGACCCAAACCAGAGCGCCCGCTAGAGGGAATTGAGAGAGGTGAAGACAGACTATTCAGAGGTTAAGGGGATGCAGAAAGTGAGCTAAGAAAGAGGGAATTGAATGAACCAGAGGTAGGTACCAATGTTGCCCTTTTATAGAACATAAGAGATGGGTTGGAATCTGGGACTATATTTCTGTGTTTGAGAAGAAGTTTTCCCATATGAGAATTTATACACATGTCCGTATTTAAAGTTGTGGTTAGTCTAAGATCTTTGCTTCACCTGAATATGGTTCAATATATGTTACAAACACAATTTATTACTATTTTTGAAACAAATGTCATTTATATAAAATCTATTACTTTAGGGTAACTTTCTGCCTTTAGACTCACAGCTAAATATTTACTCTTATGATAATTATATTTCTGCTGCATATTTTATTTGTGTATCACAGATTCTTAATGAAAATTTTTCTTTACCCGCTAATCTCCTCTTGAAGGTTCTATGGCAATTATACATTCTTTTTGCTCATACAAAATAGATGAATACTGCAGAAGTAGGTTATTGAAGTGTTTCACTTATCTCCTGCTATCACCTTTACAGCTGATGTGTAGTGAGTGGAAATTTCATATACAGATGTTTTCTTCCACTTTTATGCTCCAATTGCAAATCTAGGTTGCGTGTTCATAAAAGAGAGTTTAAGGGAGTTAGTTAATTTTTGGACTAAACAGTGAACTAGATTGGATTCCAGTCCTTGTTCTGTATTAAGTATGTGTGGGACATTGTATGCACAGTTTTATCTCTTTTGGTCTCATTTATTATTTGCAAAGTTCAGTTTTGAATTGCATGACTTTTAACGACACTGCTCAACCCCAATTTCATTATCTGTTGAATGAATAGATGGGAATTTTCTATCTATTCACAACACTCATTTTTTCAAAGAAAATGCATCTTTTCTTATTCACTGTAGCTCAACCTCCACAGGTCATTTTGGTGCACCATTAAATTTCAAACATTACACTTTCACTTGGTTTCATAAGCTTAAATCTAGTTCGAAGTAGTAGGATCAATTATGTACAGCAATAAATTCATATGTTATAAAATACAGTCGTTTCATTATTTTCCATAATTGGTCAAGAATTCCTAACAATCTTCCATTGTCACTGGAGGCAAGAAAAATTCAAACGACTTTTCAGGCCTCTGTGTTCCCCATCCTATGGCCCAAGTGAGGAGATAGTTCACATGTTCCCATGAAGCCGAGGGGAGGGTTCCAGATCTATGGGTGAATTGTTGTGTGTTGCCAAGACTCTCATGGGTCTGTTGTCTAGCTGGGCACCTGCTCTGTGTCTTCTGCTGTAAAGCTGGCTGCTCTGGTTATACTGTGAGCTGTGTTTTCTCCCCTGCTGATGTCCAGGCATTGGGAAACTTCTCTACAGGCTCCATCCTTCTGGTTTCTGGAGCTATGACTTCTGGTAGCTGGTTCCTTGTGAGGTGTAATTGACAGTCTTCAGCCTTCTCCTCCACAGCATCTTGGAGCTGAAGATCCAGTGGAGTCTTGATTGCTACCTGTACCTCCCAGTCATTTGCAAGTGATCCAAATATTGCCCTGACCCTCTTTAGGATTCTTTTGCCTTCCTGGGGGATTTTTTTGAGAGTTGGGAGAGTTGGCCTGTGTGTGAGCAATTCCCTGCTTCCTTCTCTAGGCCCATGTAAAACTAGGAATTTCTGCCACACTGATCTCAAATGTAAGAGAAATCAATTTGATGATCTTCGTCTTCTTCCAGCTCATTTTGCCAATCAGCCATTTCCAGCCTGGAAGGCACATTGACATACATTTATGGTACCCTTATCTAAGGTACCATAAAAATACCCTAGGACCCGTTGGGAACCAAACCCTACTGCTCTGGGGTTCCTAAACTTCTCTGGCTGTTTTTATCAAATTCATCCATTGCATAAGCCTGAACATGAAGTTCTGACCATGTTTTTCCCTCCTCTTCCCTCAAGCCCCACCTGGGACCTAGAAAGTCTCTCTCAATTCCTTTTTTTGGGGGTCTGGGAAGGACTTCTCCTATATCAGTTCTGTCCTCCAACTTCCCAAAGTGAGATTCGTTTTCCACATTCCCTGGAGGAAGGATGATTATCAATAAGAAATGTACTTTAGGTAGTATTGAAAACAAACATATCATTCCCACTACTGAAACATGAAGATAAATCTCAAAACTGAAAGGCCAGTTGCTGTATCTTATATTAAGGAGAAGGGAAAATGTTTCATAGGCCCCTTTTATTTTGATGGCAATGGATATCACATTGGGGGTACTGCTCTGACTCACTTACTAGGTGATCCTGTGGGCCACTGGGCTTAACTGTGGTCCAGGGAAGCTTCTTCAGCAGGTCCTGCAGAGCAAGCAGCTCTGCCATTCGGATGTTTTGAATCAGCAGAATCAGTTTTGCTTGAACTTTCATTAGCTGAGCGGGTTGTTCTGTGGTTCCTCTAACAGATCCCAGTAGGAGAATTACTGTGAGGCCTCTAGGGCAGCATGTTTCAAACTGTGTGTTGTGACCCATTAGTGAGTTGTAAGATCCATTTAACAGGTCTTGGGCAGTGTTTAAAAAAATATGAAAGAGGATAGAATAGAAAGGAAAATATCAGAGTACATAGCCTATAGTAAGGCAACATTTATTGAAACTTGTTTATTTTTGTTCAAGATCTTCTAAATATGTTATACAGGTTTACAAATTAAAATGCATTTCTTACACAGTCCTGAGGCCACAATTTTTGGAAGCTGCTTCTTTAGAATATTTGACCAAAGTCATCCTTGCCTGGTCAGATAACTTGTTTCCTTTCAAGAAACAGCTCTTGATTTGGTACTGGAAACTGGAAGGCAGAGACTAGGACCCTGATGGTAACACCAGAGGACCATTTTGCTCCTCATGACCTGGGTGTTATCTGATCCACCCATCTGTAAGGTAGGGCCTGCCAAGCACCACCATATAATCAAATGGAAGTGGCACATATGGGATCAGGCACTAACTGATACAGAGCACACACTAAGTAAAGAAAATTGGTTGTTCTTCCTCCCAGCATACATCATGCTGCACACCTGCCACCTGTCCCACTACCCATGGCTAGAATCCCCTGGGGAATTCCATTTAATCTGTTGACTGAGAAAAAAGAGAATAAATCCTAATATATAGAAGGTTCCTTCAAAAATTATAAAATTGGCCATAAGTAGATGTGCAATATTACAACCCTACCAGGTGCAACTCTGAAGGACAGCGGAGAGTGGAATTCTTTCCAGAGAAAGGAAGTAGGCAGAGCTTTCCACTGGATTGTCTATTTTCCCTGGAAGAATAGTCTGAAGTATAAGTTAACATTATTTCCTTGGTTTTGCTGGGTGGTCTGGGAATGTGAAGATTGGGTAAAAAGAAGGATGAGGAAGAAGTATGTGGAAGAGCCTGGAGTATGAGGTTGCTTGTGCTCCATGATAATGCCCATGGCTATGGACTTTATGTTTATGTACCTCTCAAACTCATATGTTGAAGTCCTAATGTGATTATATTTGGTGGTAAGGACTTTGGAAGACAATTAGGTTGTGAAGGTGGAGCCCTCATGATGAAAATAGTGTCCTTATAAAAAGAGGAAAAGAGACTTCCCTGTCAGCCCAGTGGTTAATACTCCATGCTTCCGCTGGAGGGGGCACGAATTTGATCCCTGGTCAGGGAACTAAGATCCTGCATGTTGCTCGGGGTGACCAAAAAATAAAAATAAAAACTAAAAAGAGGAAGAAATCTAGCCCTCTCACTGTTCTCCATCATGATTTTAGTTACAGCCTAACTGGATAATCCAGAATAATCTCCCACGTCAAGATGCTAAACTTAATCACAACTGCAAAGTCCCTTTTGGCATATAAGGTAACATTCACAGGTTCTAGGTATTAGGATCTGGGTATCTTTTGGTGCCATTATTCAGCCTACCATATTGGGTACTCTATCACTTGTAGCTGAAAGCTTTCTAATGGATACTCCCTTTAATATAGAACCATATATGGGGCAGAGGGGTACCAGCAATTTCCCAGGCTCTAGTTGATGATTTTGGACTCCTTCCGTCATGAAAGGAAGTAATTTATTCTCCCTGACTTATGCTGTCATCCTGGATTTAAATTTTCTTTGCTTCTTACCATGCCATAAACACCTTCATCCCTGAATTTATTGAATATCTATAAGCTTCATCATAGTACCATATGCAACATTGCTCTTAACCAAAGAACTCATCTTATAGTTTAAAAAAAAAGGTATGGGCTGAGGATCATGGGATTCACTAGTCTTATCATGTACCCTGTAAGTTAGAAGATTTCAGTCTTCCAAAATAAAGAAAGAATTATTTTGACCTAGTTATGGCCCAGCTAGGAGACTATTTTTTCAAGATACAGTATGAACCAGAAGGTAATATGTATTGCTGATTCTCCCAAGCCAGAATACATCGATTCTGAGAGGAGGTGGAGGAAAGGAAAGTGACAATTCTCATATTTATACACACATGTAAAATGTTGCTTCTATCCCTGGACTCTGGGATATTTTGGTTGGGGGATTTTAGGAACCAAGGAATAAATGGCTTTATCATGAGACACACTAGTTTCTTCAAATTGAAACTGGCCATTTCAGGTTTCAGGCTTTACAGCCACTGGATGAACACCCGAAAAAAAGAAGGAGGGGGAGGGGAAGGGGGAGGAGGAGAGAAGAAGGAGAAAAGAAATGGTAGTGTTTCCTGGGGTGATTTATCCTATCAAAGGGAAACAGAATTGGTATATGCATGCATGTTTCTTTATTTGTTATGTAATGTTTATTTGTGTATATTTAATGCATATATATACACCCACCTTTGTGGTTAGAATGTAATTTAGGTTAAACGTCAAAGAATATCAAAATAGCCTCTTGACAGAACTAGAGAAAGATTGCAACGTCCCAAATATTCTGCAGATGATTGGGTTTGGTGCACATAATAACTGTGACACATTTACAGTTTTGGCTGATAAGTTCAAAGGACAGATTTGCAGCAAAGCATAAGAGTGGCTATTAGGCTGGAGATGTTCAGTGATCATGACCCCTTGAGTCTTCCCAGGTCTTCACTGGAGAAGACCTGGTCATGGTGTTCTGTCTGACCACAGTGAGGTCCTGTCAGGTTGCAAGAAGCTGAGTTGGGGCTTACTAAGCTGTTCATTCCCCCACCAGGTCACATTTAAATAATTAACAATGTGGATGCAAACCTGCATTTACTAAGCCATGTTGCTTGGCTCTAGCAGCCAGATTCCAGGTATGATTTCTAACTACACCTCTAGCACCATCTGCTCCATCATCCACAAGTTGTACTGTGATGACCAGGCATCACATATTTGTACTTTGTAGCTATATATAACCATTGGTGTCTCCTGGACAACAGGGCCAGGGAGGGACTTTGCCTACTTTACTGCACACTATGTGTTGCACATAGCGTCATGTTTAGTGTAGGGCATATTCTCATTGTACCCTGTTCAGTTCTTACGGAATTATCAGAATCACTTCATCACAAAAAGATTTCATCTAAATAGATTGAGTGGACTCCTGAAAGAACATAGGAAAGTGAATTTTCCTGGGTGTGTGCTACAGTTTAACTCTTCCATGCTAATGCAACTGACCATAAGGCAGGCTTCTAAACGTTAGGTTGAGTTCAGGGGTCCTCAGCCTTTAGCAGGCCATGAACAGCTTTGGCTGTCTGGTGAAGCCTATGAAGCCCTGCTCAGTATGTTTCTAAATTCACAAGGTAAAAATAAATAGAATCACAAAGAAGATCAACTATATGGAAATGCAATTATCAAAATAATAAGCTTTCAATATTTTGAGATAGTAATATATGTGCTTTTTAGTAATGCATAAAATAATATGTTCTAGCAGTGGGCTGATTGCTGTAATTTGAAGTTAGTTTTGAACATAAATGCTATTTTGCAACTGTAAAAGTTGTAATATAAGAAAGTATCAGTAATTTCTTGGTGACACAAGCATAGGTATTGTTAAAACTATTGTGGTTTGTTACCCACATTCATAATTGGAAGAAATGCTAATCTGTTTAGACGTTAATGAAAATAAAAATTTATTTTTTTCCCCTCCAAGTTCAATGACCTCTGAATTCTATACACAAATCCCTTAGTTAAGGAATCCTAGATAAATTCTGAAGATTCTGATGAATATCTGAAGACAATTCTTCACAAGAGGACTACCATCATTAAATGTTTTATATCTTAATAACACTAATTTAAGAGAGATGTATTCTTATATTTCTTTGGGGTGTTTATTTATCTACTAATCTACATTGTTTCATAAAAAGTACTTCTTATTTTGGGCTCTCCTAAGATTTTCTGTTCCTGAACTTCCTTTTTCAGTCACATACATCATCAGCAGAGTTTTCTTTCTCTCTTCCTTCCATCCCTGATGATGTTTCTTACGTCATCTCCAGTCTAAGAAAGTTACTTTTGATTTTGTCTTTTTCTCCTTTTCATCTGTGCAGGAACAATGGGTGAGACAGTTGATCTACAGGATATACATCCAACAAAAGATTTTGATCCATAATCCATGTTCCAGTCAAACGTAAGCATGAGCTTTTACCAGTGATAATTTTTGCATAATCACATCATTCATTGACTATAACCTCAAAGTAAAATTCAATTTTTTGAATTTTATAAATCAGAGTAATTATATAAATCAGAGTAATCAGCCATTTGGGGGGAATTTGGAAATACTTCATAAATTAGTCATTTTCACAGTGATTCAAATACATTAAGTTTGTCAGAAGTCATGTCCTATCCAAGATAAATTTACTCTCCCTGTCCTTTAGAACTAACAATATGAAGGGAAAGAGAAGGCATGCATGCATGATGGCTTAAGAAATATAGATGAACAATAATTATAGGAGTCCCATTGATGGATACTCTGCTGGTAGGTTTAAGAAAGAGTGAGGTTATTTGGAAAAGGTTTTTCAGAAGACACAAGATGTGTACTGTTGTTGAAAGGAAGAGCGGGGTGCAAATGGCAGGCAGGATAAAAAGACTGCGTCAAGTGATATGGGGCTCAGAGGGACCCCGAAACACGTAGATGGAGGACAGAAAAATGAGTGCAGAAGACCACAGCAAGTTAGGCTGGCACTGATGGTGTTTGGGGATTAGAAACATGATAGATATTGGAACAGATGGATAAGGTGAGAAATATCTGCCGAGAAAAGTAAATGCAATAATAAGTTTGTTTGATACTTAAAATGTTTCTATTTGATTGCTTGCTATAAAAGATAAGAAAGTCCTTAGAGGGGTTGAAATAGCAAACATGTATTAAAGTATAAGAAAAATTGGAATTATTAAGCTAACCGTCTATTTTGGAACAACATACTGGTAAAATTATGCTACAATGATGTAAGCAGTAGACAGACTACATTCATTCAATGGATACATTAAGATAAATAATATTTGATTGCTTTTGGTCCTTTAATAAAATAAGTTTTGCCATATATAAATATTCCATATTCAAAGATGATAACACCAAAATTAGATGTTGATATGTTTGTTTAACATATTTTTATAATCTTATGAAACTGGTTTGATTTTCAGAACTCAGTTTACTCTTATGGCTTTGCATCTGTTTAGATTTTTAGTCATTTGTCAATTTTGTTTTATTTCATTAGAGTTGGCTATTTCTTGACCCTAAGCTTTTTCCATCAACCAAATGTTCTTTGTGGACAAGTAAATTTGACTTTTCTTAGAAAACATAAACCTTAACCTAAAAAGCTACATTTTATATCCAGAAGCTATATAATTGATATTATACATAATAAAATATATAAAAATCAATTTCTATAGTTATTGCATAATTTCCTCCTAGCAGTATTAGTTCCATTATTATCAAGCAACTAAACAAACAAACAAAAAACCTCATTGTACTGGAGGACCTGTTAAGGTCTATAGTACATATATATATATTTGAATTTCATATTTTCTTCTTCATTTTTATAATTATAATCAATACAAATTAATTTTAGCAATCTTTTATATAGAATGAATGTGTTACAAAATAATTACTTGTTTAACTGATAGTGTAAAATATTTTCATTAGCAACATTCTGGTTTGCCTGATGCAAGGTGTGATTGGTTTAAAAACATCAGAAAACCTCTCACCTATTAAGGCATTTAGTCAATGGACCATGAAAGCTCCAAAGAGACTCATTCTGGTTTATTGAGTAAATAGGTATTTGTTCGTGATGGAGTTATTCCAGTCTCTTGAGTGAAAGTTTGTTTTAGAATTTTCCAAAAAAAGTTTTATATAATTGTAATACAATTATAATCTTAAAATGTGGTTTAGCATTAAAACTGAAGAAATGTTAGATATTTAGTGTTTGAATACTAAGAAGAGACCATTTTAAATTAATAAGGAATTCTTTTTTCTAGGAATAATCCCTTAAACAGCCTAGTAAATAAAAATATTGCCAAATGTTCCTTTCATTTCTTCTTCAACCATTATCTTTCATGAAGAAAAAATATATGCATTCTAAAAGCAATAATACCTGGAAGGTTAATATAGATACATTTTTATTAATGAAACTTATGAAAGCTATAATCATTCTCCTAAACTTAATCCTCAAAGCAAGTGGAAAAACAGAAAGAGGCCAAATGTTTCCCTAAGCTGTTTAGTCACACAAATTGGATTTAGTTCGACTCTTAAATGAGTTCCTTTGTTGGATTTACAACATCAGGTTTAAATAACTAGCTTCCAAGCTCTCAGAGTAAGAGTCAAGTAATATGTTTCTAATTTCAGGAGTAGTTCCCCTCAGATTTATTTTATCCGAAATCCTCTAACACTATATTTCTATAAGAAATTCTGTTGAGTATTATTCCACTTAAATAGGAGCCATCTTTCATGTCCATAAATCTCCTTTTGAATGCGATTGGACCTGTCTGAGGGTAGAGGATAAATGGGATATGAGAAAAAAATGATAATCTGACTTTCAGCTTTTCCATTAAAAAATAAAATAAAATGCAGCATTTCTGTGTCTTGTGAAAATGATGTTGCTATGGAGACTGCCTTTATGAATCCCAGTGAAACTGACATTAGCAACGTTCTTCTGATTTTGACTGTCCATGAGTTAAGTCTGCTTCTCATTCTCTAAACCTTTTTACTCTTTGTTGAATATACATCTGTAGGGCAGCAGAGCAAGGCATGTAAATCTGTAGGACAGTCATCTTTTACCATAACAAAGTAGAAAATATGGAGATAAGACATTGGCATTTGCAAGAAAAAGAATGCATTTACACATTGAATGGAGAATATTCATAAAAATAACTTTTCGTGCTTGCTGTTCACATGCAGGAAAAGGAGAAAAAGCATAAGAAGTCTGAAAATTAGTTTTCCTCTTTTTTATAGCATTTACATGAAAATACTGCATAAATAATATTCAAACATGTTAATTTGGTCTCTGTTGGTTTACAAGAAATAAAGCGTACACTGAATTAAATTTTCTCAATAACATGTTTTTCTTTAAATTTTACAATAACAGATGTCCTGTTATTTGTTTCCATAAACAAACACCAACTTCTCTTTCTAAGTGTTCTTCAACCCAGGTTGTATCATTTAGGAAGATGAGAGCAAAACTCAAAACTGAACCTACTCAAATGAAACCTCTTTCCTCAATGTAAAGACCCGATGACCAAGTTGAGAAAGAGCAAAATATTTTTTCCCTGATAAAGAGTTTTCATATAACATCCTACTTTAATTTACAAAGTGTTAATTTTTAATATGTTGTCCCTTTTAAACTGGCAATTTGATTAATGTAAAAATATCACTGATCATTTTCTCCTGAGCCCTCATAGCAGCTTGTAGATGTCTTAGATTACTGGCCTATTATGGTAATTGCCTTCCTTATTTATGTCTCTTCCGGGCTGTGAGATGTTGGATGCTGGACCAATGCTGTGTTTTCTTTGTCCTTCTGTCCCCAGCGCACTGCACAGTGCCTGGAAAATGGGGGGTGGGGCGCACTCAGTCTTTATTGAACGAACATGGATCAAGTCATGTACTAAAGATTTGGTGAATTCTTCCCTTCTGAATTTTGAAATGTCTCTTTAAAATGTTTCTGGTGTTCAGTTCAATGTATACCTTAAACTCTCAATTTCTTTCCTTATTTACAGAATGAATTTACGTTCCAAGTGAGACTGCCTATAATTTCCTATAAGATTTCAAGGCTTGGAAAGGTATAAGAACATCTCACTGAAGTTTTACTTCTATAAGAAATTTAGAACAGTAAAAAAAAAAACAAACAAACCTCAAAACAAGCCAAAAACTATCTTGGGAGTACAGAAAATATCCTTTATACTTTTAATATGGCACTATATATGCTGTGGGAAATATGCATTAAAGGACAGTTAAGTACTATTTATCTTCAGGTAAATTAAAATGACTTTAGAAAATCTTTAAGAAAAAGTATGCGGTGGGGGGTGGATATTAATTGTTTAGGGTGGAGTTTTATTAAATATGTGTCTGTTGATTTCTTAAAATTCCTCTTCCTCGGGATTTATGAGAACTTCTCTTCTTGTTTTTTCTTCAGCCATTTTCACGTTTCATATCTTCTCAGTACAGACTTTCCCCAGAGTTCTACTTCAGATTGTGTCTTTTCTAACTCTGAATTTTTTGTAAGTACTGCATCCATTTTTCTTTCTTTCTTTCTTTCTTTTTTTTCTGCACGTATGCTGATATCCTCAAAATCTGCCATCCTGATTCTCCCCAGGTGCCTAAAACTTAGCTCATCATCTTCTCTGCCCAAAACTCTCTCTCTCTCACTCTCATCTATACTCCAGATCTGTGCTTGAGAAATCTCCAGCCACCTAGTCACCCAAGCATGAAATCTAAGAGTCATTTTGGCCTTGGTCTTCTCTCTTAACCCATTCATCCAAGTCCTCTCAGTTTAACTTCCTAAAGATTTCTAGACTCCTGCCCTTATCCACTATCTCTTTGAGACTCTTATTGTCTCTCTCACCTGAACTTTTAGGATAACTCCTTAATTGGTTTCCCATTTTCCAAGCTTGACATTTTTGAAATCCATCCACCCACCAGAACTAGCTCTCCCCAAAAAATCTGACCTTTAAAAAAATGGTCTAAGGATGCTCATTTTCTACCCCTATTGTATAAGGTCACTTTGACCTGGCCCTTGCCCATCTCAAGAGCTTCATTTCTGTTATCTATGCCTGAGATTTTACTCTTTGCACTTGTTACCCAACTAAAGAGTCTGTATTTCTCAAACATATATGCTCAGCCTATTTTCTCTTCCTGGAACGTCTTTCTCAGTTAAAAAAAAAATCTAGCTTGTTTTTATTTACCCTTCAATACTCAGCTAAGGTGTTTCTTTCTGAAACTTTCCATTTACCACTTTGTTGGATTATGTTTCCCCGCTGTTGGAAATTACTGTATCTTATCATTTATTACATTACAATTATGTTTACTTGTATCACCCCTACTAGACACTGAATTTGTTGAGGGCCCAAACTATTTCTTATTCATTGATCACGGTGCCTAACACACAGTAGGAGTTAAGTAAATGTCTTAAAATTGAACTAAGTTTAAAGAAGGAAAAATATTTGGTTAATATTTATCAGTGCTAGTGTTTTGTGCAATCCCTAAGTAAAAGGTTATCATTTGGGGGGCATGTAATACTGCTTGCCACCCTACTAGATGCTACAGGAAAAAGATTAGCTAAACTTTTTTTCCCATTGAAAACCTGGCAGAGGTAATTATCTTTGCTTCCATTTTAGAGCAGAGGGGGAAAAAAGTATAATATCATACACCTAATAAGGGGCAATTTTGAAATTTATACAGAGCTAAGGTCTTAACAATATGGCCTCAAATGGAGTAAGAGAATCTTGTGCTCAAGCTTTTTAAACTAAGGCGGGCACACAGCTTTCAGGAGTTGTGTGTAAGCGTATATGTGGTTTGTGGTAATCATGGTGGCTCCCTCTTTATTTCTTTACCTAACAGAGTTTGAAAATTAAAATGTATCTCCCCTCATCCAGAGATGAGTTTTCTGAAGTATTGATATCATGTGTAGAAAAGTGGTCAACAGGGATCATACAAAATACCAAGCTAAATTGGCATATGCTTCTGTGGTAATTTAAATAATTTCTACATGACTGGTTATTTTCCCTTGGAAGTTTGCTATTATGACCTTGGATTAATGATCTTTCATGCGTGTTAAAGCTCCAGGATAAAAGTGTATCAGGCAGTTTTAGAACCTGGAAACCTCTAGAAAGAAGACACTGTGTCAATCATCCTGCTCTTTTCATTTAAAATAGTTATTTTAATTTTTCATTTTTCCTCTATAGGATAATGTATAAAACAATAATCATTACTTTATATGCTACACTTTTAAAAAGTGTATTTTCATCTTGCAAAATAATCATAGTCTTGTTCATTGGAAATAACAGACTTTTTCTATAGTGCATTTTCTTATCAATTTGTATTTATAATCTCTGCAATTGTGTTGCTGCACATAAAATTATTCAGAAATCATTACAAAAGCAAATGGAATACTAATGATATGGAAGTAATTCAGGTCACCTCCTGTTAAAATTTTATCAGTAAGTATTTCACTGAATACCAAGTTTTTGGTAATGCTCTATGTTTGGGGACTTTGATTTTCAAGACTTCAAAATAAAATTGAAAAGTAGAATGTATGCATGTGAAATTTTCCTTTCTGCCTCAGTCTTAGAGGTAAGTCACCAGTTCAATACATTTGGTTGGCAGCAATGCCTGTGGTCATGCTATTCAGAAGTGGTAAGATAAAATCAAAAGGCTTTGTCTCACAAAATACTAACCTTGAAATAATGATTCTTAACTTTAGAAGAGTGTGATTACAGTTTGATAGTTATCTGTCTTGATAGGTATTGTATGGTTCATGTGTTTTTAATTGCTGTTTTACATTATTTTAGTGTGTGAAAGCATATCCCAACTTCTTTATCTGCTTGTGAAATATTCAGTTTTTGTTTTTGTTTGCCTGCTAGAAACAGTGACACAATGAACAATTTCATAATCCTTATGCATAAGTGTCACAGTTTCTCTAGGTCATATACCTTAAAGTAGAATTGCTAGACCATAGGGCAGGATATATACATGTTTAACATCATAAAATATTGCCAAAATGCTTCCTAAGTTGCCTGAAGCTATTTGCCCTCCCATTAACAGTGTTTGAGGGTTCCAGGTGCTCCACAGTCTGGCCCAGCTATGATGATTAGATTTTTCTTTATTTTCTTTAGCATTTTTAAAATTAAGGTATAACTGACATACAGCATTATATGAATTTCAGGTGTACAACATAATGATTCAATATTTGTGTCTACTGCAAAATGATCACCACAATAAGTCTAGTTAACTTCCATCACCATACATAGTTACAGAATTTTTTTTCTTGTGATGAGAACTTTTAAGATCTACTCTTGCAGCAACTTTCAATTATGCAATACAGTATTAGTAACTTTAGTCACTATGCTGCACATTACATTTCCATGACATTTATTTTATAACTGGAAATTTGTACCTTTGATTCCCTTCACCAATTTCACCCACACCCTACCCCCAGCCTCTGGCAACCACCAATCTGTTCTCTCTATCTATGAGCTTCTTTTCTGAAATTTTTTAGAGTCTACATATATGTGAGATCACATGGTATTTGTAATTATTTTTCTCTTTTCTTTTTAAGTTTGCTTATGTGACCAGATTAAATGTTATCTCAATGTTGCTCAAATTTGTTTTTCTCAATTTTGTAAAATTAAGCATGATTTCATGCACAAACTTTGGAATTTTCTTTTCATATCCATTAGCTATTTTTCTGTTGGGTTGTTTGTACTTTTCTTACAAATTTTTCTGTTTTCTGACACATTCTATATTTAAATATTTTTATCAATTATATGCATTACGAATATCATTTTTATGCCATGGGCTTGCAGTTTTGTTTTTAAATGGCACCTTTTGACATATAGAAGTTTTAATTTTAATGTAGTCTAATTTATCCCTTTACAGTTCAAAATTTGTCTTTTCTTTCTTTCTTAATTAAAAAATCCACCCATACCTTGGCTACAAATATATATATATATATATATATATTCTTTTATATTTTAAGAAATTTCTATACCTTGCTTTTTTCATACCTTGCTTTTTTTTGTCTTAATCCATCTAGAAAGGCATGTGTGTATACATGCATGCATTTGTGTAAAGTGTTACAGGGATTTATTTTGTTCCATTTGAATAATCAGTTGTCCAGGCACCATTTATTGAATGGTCATGTTATATGCTCCTCATTTCTAATTTTAATACCATCTCTGGATTACATTAAATTATAATATTCATGTGAGTCTCTTTTATTTTCCTGCGATCTCCATTTTGTGCGATTGGTCTATTTGTTTATTATTATGTCAAGAATATATTGTCTTTATTACTACAGTTTCATCATGAGCTTTGCTATTCAGTAGGCTATCACCCTGTCCACCGGTCAAAATTAGTATTTCTCCAGTATTGTCTTGTATATATTTGACCCTTTGTTCTTCTAAATACATTTTTAAATGTTTTAAAATGATTAAAAATTTAAATTAGTTTAAATAAGATCCTGTTACAATTTTTAAAAAATTTTTTATTTATTTTATTTTTGGCTGTGTTGGGTCTTCGTTTCTGTGTGACGGCTTTCTCTAGTTGTGGCAAGCTGGGGCCACTCTTCATCCTGGTGCGAGCGTCTCTCACTATCGCGGCCTCTCTTGTTGTGGAGCACAGGCTCCAGATGTGCAGGCTCAGTAGTTGTGGCTCACAGGCCTAGTTGTTCCACGGCATGTGGGATCTTCCCAGACCAGGACTCAAACCCATGTCCCCTGCATTGGCAGGCAGATTCTCAACCACTGTGCCACCAGGGAAGCCCTACAATTTTTATTGTAACTATATTCAATTTATCCAATATTACATCTTCTTATCCATGACTGCATGCTTCCATTTAATTTACAAGGCAAATATTTTCAATAAAATTTTATAGCATTTTCTATATAGTTCCACTACAGATTTTGGTACACTTACTTCCAGAAAACTTATTTGTTACAATTATAAAAAGTACTTAAAAAACTTTTATTGGTTATTAATTGAAAGACAAGTAATTTTTGTTAGATTCTTATTTTCAGCAAACTCACTGATTATTATTACTTCTAATAATTTTTCTGTTTATCTTAGATTTTCTATGTAGCTAAACATATTTGTGAGATCTGATTTTTTCTTATTTAATCCTATTTCTTCATCTTGTCTTACTACTCAAACTGACAATGATAAAATATAATTTATAAGCAATGGAATCTTATAAGTGTTTAACAAGTTTTATTTTTCTAAGAAATATTACATTTAAATTTTCAAATTTATTGGTATAATATTGTTCAATATATTATTTTGTCAGAGTGTATTTCTACTCCTATATTGTTTATTTGTGTCTTTTGTTTTCTTAAAATAAAAAAAAAACACCTGTTAGAGGTATATTTACTTAAATAGCTGTTTCAAACCAAATAGCTTTTGGGTATGTTTACTGAGTTTATCTTATTTTCCCTCTGTAATTTTTAAGAAAGTGTGCTCTTACTCTTATTTAGGGTTTCCATGCTGTTCTTTTTCTAACCTCTTTGGTTGTTTTGCTTATAGTTTTCTGTATTTCTATAAGAATTTATTATTATAAATTTCTAAAAACTGAGTTACCCTAATTCCATGAATTTTGATGTGAATATTTTCACCTTTTTCAATGTGAAGTATTTTATAGTTGCTAATATGATTCTTCCTTGACTCAAAAGTTATGTATGTACATGTTTTGTAATTTCAAAATGTTTCCATTTTCTCACATTATCTTTTTGTTATGAATTTTTATTTAATATCATATTCTATATTATGGTAATGTTTATTCTTTGTTTAAATATGGTTTGAATTCTAAAATGTCTTTCCAGTTTTAAAATTTCATGTGTATTCTGTAATTACAAGATGCAACAGTCCATATATGACCAACACTTCGTTAATTACGCTGTGCAAATCTTCTGTATCTTTTGTTTGCTTGATTTATTAATTGCTAGGAGACTTGTAAAAAGCTCCCGTTATGTGGATTGACATACTCTTGCTAATGTTGTAAAAATTTATTTGCTGCATTTTAAAGGCTTTAGTATGTGTGCGTGTTTATAGCTGCTATTTTTTCTTATATATATTAATTTTAAAGTTGTGAAGTAACTTTATTTACTCTATTAATTTATTTTTGTCTGATATAGGTGAACCATTCCTTTTAACCTTCCTGTGTCATTAAATTTTAGGTAGGAATTTTGTAAATAGTGTACCGTTGGGGTTTTTAATTGTATTTAAAATATCTCATACTAAGTGAAGTAAGTTAGAGAAAGACATATCATATGATATCACTTGTATGTGGAATTTAAAATAATGATACAAATGAACTTATTTACAAAATAGAAGTAGACTCACAGACATAGAAAACAAACTTAAAGTTACCAAAGGGGAAAGGTGGGAGGGAGAGATAAATTAAGCATTTGGAATGAACAGATACACACTACTACATATAAAATGAACAACAAGGACCTACTGTATAACACAGGGAACTATATTCAATATCCTGTAATAATCTATAGGGGGAAAGAATCTGAAAAATAATATATATGTATACATACACAGCAATATGTATGTATATATATACACACACACAACATTGTACATCAACTATACTTCAATATAAATAAAGTAATAAAATAAAATATCTTTCTTTTAGAAGCCACTTTGTCCATTTATATTATTATAATTATTTATATGTTTGCATTTATTTTTACCATCTTATTTTTTTCTTTCTATTTACCTTGATTTTCCACGTTTTGTTATTCTTTTTCTAGCCTTCCATTGGGTTAGTAAAATTTCTTTACCCCTTTCTTTTCCTATATGTATAGTGTAAAACATGTATTTCTAAATTCTACGAAGTAAGTCTTGAAATTTTAACTTGTATATTTGGCTTAAAATTTATAAAGTTTATTATCATCTCCCCCTACATTTATGGGGTCATTTTTATATCTATTTTAGAGGTCCGTTTTCATCTCTAACTTTTGGAAATTTCATCTCTTACATGTAGGGATATGAAATGGTAATATATTCCAGTTATATTAAGATTAGATATGGGTAAGTAAAATAAACACACACATAAATACACATAAAATATAAACTTATTTATTAAAATGAATTAAAACAAACCTTTGAAAACAAATTTAAAACTCATAAGAAATGTATGCTTTTTCTGAAAAATGCAAATTATCAATATTGAGACCAGAAGGGAGAAAAAAATAACTTGAAGAAATAAAAAATAATGAGATACTTGTCAAACAGCTAATATACACAATGAGAAAATAACAAGACTAGGTAATTTTATAATTCTTTCTTAGCATTAAAGAAAAAATTCTTCTGAATTTATTTAAACTATTCCAGAGCCTAGAGAAAGAAGGAAAGTTTTCCAATTCTCTCATGTAATTAGCATAACGTTGATTTCTTCTTTTCCTGGAATCTGCATTATAACGATCCTATCTGCTTCTTATGCACACTATTTTGAGAACAACTTCCATAAAGTAAAGATTAATAAATTTGATGACATTAAAATCATTTTTATGACAATAACAAATAAATCATTTGAGTGTAAATACACACAGAATAGGAAAATTATTTGTATCTGACATGATAGAAAAATGGTGAAATTTATTAACTCCTAAGAAACTCATAGAAAAAAATACGAAAAAACCCAACAACTCCATAAATTCTGCCAGATTATAAAAAGAGTTCAAAAAAAGAGACACTTAATGACCTATTGATATTCGCAAAGATGTTCAAACTCACTCATGATTTTTAAAAGGAAACTTAAAGAGGACATACCAGTCCTCACCCATTAAAGCAGAGAGATTAAAGTAGTTTATATTACCTACTGCTGTCAAGGTGAAAGGTGGGAAATGGGCATAAATTAGTGCAGGTTGTTTAAAGAAGAATTGGGTGATATTTTTCAAAATAAATATGAGCATGGCATTTGATTAGATTATTTCACTTTCAGAAAATTTCTCTACAGATAATTTTTCACTGGTGCATGCAAGATGTAGATACAAAGATAGTCAATCAAGTGTTGTATAAAAGTGCTAAAAATCGAAGTAGTCCAAATGTCACTAATAAGAACCAATTAAATAAATTATATTTAGTACAGTCTATTAACAGAATAAGGACAATCATGAAAAGAATAAGATAAATCACAAATGACTGAACAAATATTCATGTCAAAATGTTACATGGGAAACATGCAAGTTCCCAAACATAAATCTACTTTCATATTTCAATCTCTATACAATATACAGGTATATTTTGTTTATGGGATGAAGAACACACACTGAAATGTTAACAGCAGTTACTACTTAGAAATGAGGTTGAAGGGATGTAGAAAACCACTCACTTTATCATATTTTTTTATATGGCTCTACAGTTTGATTTTTTTATGGCCAGAATGGATTACTTTTCTAATTACAGGTTTTAAAGGTTTGGATGTACGGAGGACTACAGCAAAGCAAAGGTGGTTGGGTAAGTTGGGACCAGTGTGCTTCTGTCGCAAAGGACTATATAGAGTTTGTTGGGCAATAGAGGAACTTCCGAAGGTTTTTGAGCAGGCAAACGAGCTCAGTGTTGTCCTGTCGGTGTGCTCTAGGTTGAATATTTTTGTCCCTCCAAAATTCATATGTTGAAACCTAACCCCAAATGGGATGGTATATTGGAGGTAGGACCTTCGGAAGGTGATTAGATAATGAGCAAAGAGTGCTCAGAATGGACTTAGTGCCCTTAAAAGAAATCCAAGAGATTCCTCACCGCTTTCACTATGTGAAATGCAGCAAAAAATGGCTGCCGTCTATGAACCAGGAAGTGGGCCCTCACCAGACAGTGAATCTGCTGGCACCCTGATCTTGACTTCCCAACCCCCAGAACTGTGAGAAATAAATTTCTGTTGTCTATAAACCACCCAGTCTATGTTGTTTTGTTATCTCAGCCTAAATGGACTAAGACATAGTGTTTAGCAAGATTAGTGCTGTAGCCCTAAGAGAATTAGAGCTGTGGAGACCAGCTAGGAAGTTTTAAAAATAATCCAGGGGAGATGAAAAGTGGACCTGAACTAAGTGAAAGCTTTGGGGATGGACAGAGGGGATGAATACTGGAAGTTGTCAAAAGTATGATTATAGGAAATAACTGTTCAGGGGACAGAAAGGGACAAGTCAATGGTGAGTGTACCTTATACCCTATAGATAGTTTAGAAATGGGCCTAGCAAGGCTGAATGAAGGTTAGAATAACTTACATGGAATTGTTTATTAGATCTTATAGGCAATTTTCATTGACAGATTTTTCTTTAAACATAAAAATTCAATAAGTATGACTCATATTTCTTCTTTTCATAAATGTTTTTCTCTTGATATCTACTTTCAGAAGATGTGTATCTTGCAGGACTTGTTAAGAGAGTAATATCAGGGTGGGTAAAACTTTTAATATCATAAAATGAGAACAAGGAATAAGGAACTTATTTTTTTTTCATTTATCTTGAGGTTGATAGGGTTGAAATTATTACCTTACTTTTTTTTAATGTAAAGTCACCATATAAGTGGGTCTCTTAGAATACCAAGGATAAGATAATACAAGATAATATAGAAGTTCTTTTTCTTTCTAAGTTTATTAAGCATTCAGTTCATAGAAAGTCAGTGAAGCAGTTAAATTAACAATTCTTATCTTGTGATTTTGGTTTAGCTCAAAGGAAGCAGTTTATTTTGGATAGGTGCAGTCAACAGAAAAGCCAGTTTTGTTCATATTTGGTAATTTCCCTGTAGTGTGTTTTAACTGAGATTAAAGGATAAAAGAGTTGCTTTTGGAAAAACAAAAGGGAAAAGAGTCTTTCATCATATAATGGATCCAGAATCATCCCTTTACTACACACACACACACACACACACACACACACACAGACACCAGAATAAAATAAAGAAAAAATTTGTCCAATAAAAATAAGGACATGGATCTTCTCCATGATACCTGTCTCTCTCTCTCTCTCTCTCTCTCTCTCTCTCTCTCTCTCTCTATATATATATATATATATATATATATAAATATAAATATATAAATATATATATATTTTTTTACTTTTTTTGACTGCACCACGTGGGATCTTATTTCTTCGACCAGGGGTCAAACCCATGCACCCTGCAGTGGAAATGCAGAGTCTTAACCACTGGACCACCAGGGAACACCACTGTAAATAAACTAAAAGCCATTGAATGGTACACTTTAAATGGATGAACTGTATAGTATATGAATTATGAATTATATCTTAATAAAGCTGTTTTAAAAGAAAAAATAAGGATATGGAAATAATGAAGCTAAGTTTAAATTAAGCACACAGGAAAATGCATGTTATACATCACTTTACAATATTAGAGGGGTGCCACACATGGATTTTTTTTTTTTTTTTCGTTATGCAGACCTCTCACTGTTGTGGCCTCTCCCACTGCGGAGCACAGGCTCCGGACGTGCAGATTCAGTGGCCATGGCTCACGGGCCTAGTGGCTCCACGGCATGTGGTGTCTTCCCAGACCGGGGCACGAACCTGTGTCCCCTGCATCGGCAGGCGGACTCTCAACCACTGCACCACCAGGGAAGCCCCCACACATAGATTTTTAAAGCAATGAAAGGCATGAAATTGAGTCACAGTATTCAGATAATTTCTTTTTTTTAAATTGAGATGAAATTTACATATTGTGAAATGCACACATATTAGTTTTGACAAATTCAATGAGTTTTTACAATGGACTTACCCTTGTAAATAGCATGACATAACACATTACCATCACCTCCCAAATTCTCTCATACACCCATTCAGGCAATTCCCCATAGACGATCATTGTTCTGATTTCTATCACCCTTGGTGAGTTTTTTCATGAAACTCATATAAATGGATATTCTCATAAAAATGCATTCTTTGGTGTGTACATCTTTATAAGGTAAAATTTTTATGTTCATTTATATTGTTGCATGTGTCCGTGTTCATGCTTTTTATATCAATGAACATCATTTTATTGGATGAATATAACACTATTTGTTTATCCATTCTCTTTTGATGGGCATTTTAGGTTGTTTCCTGTTGGGGATTATTATGAATAACACTGCTATATTCTGGTGTAAGTCCTTTTGTGGACATAGGCTAATAGAAGTTTATATGACCAATTCTGTGAGTCTATCACTCGAAGGAAGCAGAGAGGAAGCTGGAAGTGTGGGCAGTTTGGGCAACTGGCATTATACAGGGGAACATTTTTACCTTCCACTCAAACTATTTTCTCCCCTCTTGGGACAATCAAAGGTGACTCGTTGTCAGATGAGGTTCTGCTGCATCAAGAGACAGCCCTGCTGCCATTGACTCTGATTGCCATGGCCACACTTGACCTCCCATGGTATCCGTTTCCGATTGCTTTGATCCACAGTGTGGAAGAGATCCAAGAGGCATTTTCCTCCACTAAACTGTCAGCCATCCTCATCTCCAGCCCTTTTGCCTCCATGTTTTAGGAAATGCTGCAGTTCTGCCCAGATTTCTGCCAGGCATTTTCTCACTCCTTTGCTTTCTTGAGAGAGAGAGTTAGGAGTTGGCTCTTAGGAAAATCTTTTAGTCTATCCCCAATTGGATTATTTCTACTAGAAATTCCACTAATTTTTCATAACATGACATTGGTACACTTCTGCCATCTCTGAGGCCAATGCAGATTTTCCATGATTTTTACTTTTTTTTTTAAGCCCTTTCATTTAGGTTCTGGGAGGGAAAAGTTGGATGCCAATATTCCAGTCCTGGTCTTACCCAAATGTACTCTTTACTCAGAATTTTGCTTGCTTTAACGTTTCTTTGGAAGTTTAGAATTTAGGAACTAATATTTCCAAGTTAACAAAGAACAAGGAAAAAGAACCAAAACATTAATTAGATTTTGTGTGTTTTCAAATTCTGGAGTAATAGCTTGTTCTAAAATGCCACTATGTTACAGATTCATGACTCTGGTTGGATCTGAGCAGTACATTTGAGAAGGGATTACACAGCTCCTTTCTTTGCTATGTCACACTGTGCAGGTGGCATTTGATATTATTTTGTGCTGTTAGGCTTTAACAAGTTGACAAGAATTTCAATGAGGAAAGATCTAAAAAGCTTTAGCCTAAGAATTCTACTATATCGGGAGTAATATGTAAGAGCATGATGAGTTATAACTTCTATTTATATAACTAGGAAATAGTTTAGATAATGGGGAAAAATCTATAAAATCAAGCTACTCATCTTCATTAGCAATATAATCTGTTTTCTAATATCAGCCTTAAGATTCAGTAAGGTTAAATTAATGTTAATAATCTTAACTTTCTTCCAACTCTCCACAGTTAAGGAATCTCCAAAATCCTCTCTGTCCCTCGAGCCTCCCCCACCTATTTCTCAGAGACTCAGAAATAATTATCTTCATAATATAATTTCTTTCAATATTTTTTTCTCTTTCAAATTGACCCTTCATACATGAGTTTCATATACTCAAGTCCTCTCAACCTCTATAAAAATTGTATGCGTCTCCTGCAGTGAGTCAAGCACAAGGGACTTCATCCTCGTTGAGTCATTTCCTATAGCTGCTACTGTCTCTGATGGAGACTGAAGCTGTGAACACCCTCCAAGTTCAACAGAGACTTCTAACTACAGCGATGTCAGCCTTGGCTGGTGCTGTCACCTTTAGCTGCTAGTGCTAATAATGGGCCATCAGCAATGCTTGTCATGGCGCTGTTTCCTTCTGTCTCCATCTGACAGTGCTGCAGTGTGCCAGGGTCTCTATTCCAAAGAAGGAGAAATTTCCCAGCAACATCAGAGAGTCAGGCTGTTCCAGAAAGAGGGTGACTTTGGATCTCTGTTACACTGTGTTTGCATATGGGTGTTTACTTAGATTTTGCTCTTAGGGCTTGGCTAGTCATCTGAGAAATGGGGTCACTGGGCCAGAAGAAAATGTAAATCTGAATTACCTGTGATATTTGTGCTAATGGTCTTTTTAGTTAGGTTGTTATTCCCTGGGAGAGTCCTCTGGCCCTCTGATGGCTTCACTCACCAGTATTCCAGGCAGAACAAGATAGATTTCAGTTCTAGTAGTAACCACAATTTAGACTTAAGCTGTTAATTACATACATATTGTTTTAAAAATCAAGATTCTGTTCTTTCTTTCAGAGTCGGAGACTATAAAACTTATTTTAAGCTATTGAAATGTAAATAACTCAAATTCTTGGGCTCAAATTTCATCTGTAATTTCAGATGCCAGAGAGTACCAGATCATATCACACCTGAAATATTATTTGCATAAAGGTACATATATGTTTTCTGATAGAGAATCTCATTCTATTGCTATACATAATGCGTATTTAGAGCTGGCCTAGCAGAGTTAGTATTTAATATTGATTGTGTAGTTGACATGTTCTGGCCTATCAGAGTGGAAAATTGGACAAATTACTGTTTACTGTTAAAATTGACAAATTTACTGTTTCTAAGCAGTTTAAAAATGTGAACTATAACACACAAAGAAAAATTCCAATAATTCATGTATATCTTAAACAATTATTAATAAATATTTTTAATAGAAATAAAATATCACAAATCATAGTGAAAACACTAAAATGAACATGATTCAAGTCCTGAAACAGAACATTACCTGCATTCTAGATGCCCCCTTCAGACCTGCTCCCAAGCACTGCTCAGATCCCTCCCCAAAGATCATTACTCTTCTGGTTTTTAATACCATTGATTAATTTTGCATGTTTAAAAATGTTTTAAATAAACTTTTGACTTAAGACACATGCTCAGTAAAGTGCACAAATTTAAAACTTTTATAAAGTGACCAAATCTATGGAAAAAATATGCCAGATGCCCACTCATGCTTCCTTCCAGAAATTCTTCCCCCAACAAGAGTATACCTACTATCCTTACTTCTCACACCATAATTTAACATTGCTAATTTTTGAATTGTATAAAAATGGAATCATATGCTATGTCATATTTTGTGTTTGGCTTCTTTTACTCAACATTATGTTTAATGTTGACTATTGAACATTATGATTCTAACAACATTCATCAACAAGGATGATTTTTTTTTATTTTTACAGTAAGAATCATTCTTTTTGATGAACGTTGCTGTAAGTCATTTATTTTTCATCACTGAATGGTATTCCATTCTCTGAATATATCAAAATTCATAGACATTTGGGCTGACAAACATTTGCCTTGTTTCTACTTTGGGGTATTGCAAATAATGCTACTATGATGAACGTTTAGGAATGAGAATAGGAGCTTCAACAGTACTTTGATGAACATTCTTATACTGGTCTTTTTTTTTTTTTTTTGTGGTACGCAGGCCTCTCACTGCTGTGGCCTCTCCCGCTGCGGAGCACAGGCTCCGGACGTGCAGGCTCAGCGGCCATGGCTCACGGGCCCAGCCGCTCTGTGGCATGTGGGATCCTCCAGGATCGGGACACGAACCTGCTTCCCCTGCATCGGCAGGCGGACCCTCAACCACTGCGCCACCAGGGAAACCCTTATACTGGTCTTTTGATGTGCATACAAACAGAATTCTATTGGTTATATACTGAGTTGGATAATTTCTGTGTCATAAGTCAGACATTTGTTGAACTTTAGTAGCTACTGTCAGTTTTCCAAAGTAGTTGTATAAGTTTTCATTTCCATCAGCAGAATATGATGATTGTTGTTGCTTCACATCCTAGCCAACAGTTGGCATTGCTAGTCCTTTTAATTTTCATGAGAATAGCATTTACTTAATATTCATTTCTTTGGTATTTGTGAGGCCAAGATACTTTTTAAAAAAATTTATTTTATTCAATTATAGTTGATTTACAATGTTGTGTTAATTTCTGATGTACAGCAAAGTGATTCAGTTATACGTATATACACTTTATTTCATATTCTTTTCTAAGGTTTATCACAGGAGATATATATATAGATATATATGTATATCATATGCTATACAGTAGGACTTTGTTGTTTATCCATTCTATATATAATATTTTGCATCTGCTAATCCCAAACTCCCACTCCATCCCTCCCCCACCCTCCTCCCGTTGACAACCACACGTTTGTTCTCTATGTCTGTGAGTCTGTTTCATAGGTAAGTTTGTGTCATATTTTAGATTCCACATATAAGTGATGTCATATGGTATTTATCTTTCTGTTTCTGACTTACTTCACTCAGTATGATAATTTCTAGGTCCATCCATGTTGCTACAAAAGGAATTATTTTGTTCTTTTTTATGGCTGAGTAATATTCTATTGTATATATGTACCACATCCTCTTTATCCATTCATCTGTCGATGGACATTTAGGTTGTTTCCATGTCTTGGCTATTGTGGATAGTGTTGTTGTGAACGTAGGGGTGTACGTATCTTTTTGAATTATAGTTTTATTTGGGTATATGCCCAGGAGTGGGATTGCTGGATCACATGGCAACTCTAGTTTTAGTTTTTTGAAGGAACCTCCATACTGTTTTTCATTGTGGCTGCACCAGTTTACATTCCCACCAACAGAGTAGAAGGTTTCTCTTTTCTCCACACCCTCTCGAGCACTTGTTATTTGTAGACTTTTGAATGATGGCCATTCTGACTGGTGTGAGCCCAGGTTACTTTTTATATGCTTACTGGTCATTTTGAGAAGCCTCTGTTCAAGTCTTTTGCTCATTTCTTTGTTATTGTGTTCTTAATCTTGTTCTTAATGAACACATCAGCAATAATTTTTTGAGAACATCCAGTGCTCTGTAGAAGCTGTGGCTCTCAGATGGGCAACTGGCGACTGTGTTTTGGTGCCGCATTCTTCACAGGTATTGCAGGAATCTGACTGACTCACTCGAGCACTTGCCTACGTGTTCTTATGCCACTTTTTGGACTCTTGTTATCATTGACTAGATGACATTGCATTCTTATGCCTGTCCCTTTTGGTACAGGCAAATTCTAAGTAACAAAGTATTGCTCCGGAGAATACTGCCAGGGACTTTATAATTCCAGAAACTCTAACAACTATAAAGAGGACTGGATAAATTGCATTTGGTGGGCTACTTGACAGCAGATTTGCACAAAGGATGCCATGGGCTACGGTGAAATAATGTGTGCTACTTGTGCGAGGCATGCTTGGAATAAAAACACACTAAGCTGTATTCTCAATAATGCAGTGTAGGAAATAACACAGAAGTGAAACGGAATATCTCTCTTGGCCTTTTAGTATACGTTCAGTAAAGCATGTTAAAGAATTGCTTTACATTGAGGAAAGCATTTTTTTTTTTTTTTTTTTTTTTTTTGCGGTGCGTGGGCCTCTCACTGTTGTGGCCTCTCCCGTTGCGGAGCACAGGCTCCGGACGTGCAGGCTCAGCGGCCATGGCTCACGGGCCCAGCCACTCCGCGGCATGTAGGATTTTCCCAGACCGGGGCACAAACCCGTGTCCCCTGCATCGGCAGGCGGACTCTCAACCACTGCGCCACCAGGGAAGCCCAAGGGAAGCCCAAGGAAAGCATCCTTTAAAAAGGGTTTTAGAGGCTTTTATGAAATAATATGGGAAGGTTGTATTTGTGTCTAACTACAGCAAAATATATTATTATAAGAAATATTTTTTCTTATTATTAAAGCAAAACATATTTAAGAAAGTTATAAAGGAATCCAAAATAAGAAAATAAAAATAATCTATCATCCCAGAAATAATTTAATAGAGCCTTTCCACATTACTATATACAGGATTTTTATATACACTATTTGTGTATACGTTATTTTTAATGAGAATATATGGTATTGGAATCTGCTTTTTTGTTGTTCATTTAACAATGTACGGTTGATATTGATGTTAATGAAAATCTTCAATAATAGTCATTTGAATGGCTTCTGCGAATTATTTAGTTTTACTGATGGATTCCAATTATACAGTCATTCCATCACTGATAAGCATTGAAAATTTTTCTTTCTTTTCCACCTCCCTCCCACCTTCTCTCATTGTCTCACTATTTTTGGTATAAGTCCTGTTACAATGAGAATATTAATAACTATATATGTGATCCATACATGATTATCCTCTCATGCCAAATAACTAGAAATATAAGTAATGGATCAAAGGGTATGTGCCACAGTGCAAAGATCAGCTGGACTCAAGAGGGTACCAGCAAAGAGTATCTTTATTCTTTCCACTACTATCCCTTTAAACTTCCATTGTGAACCCATTCTTTTGTTCTACAACTGGATGTGGCATCTTCCTGCACTGGGGCACAAACCCGTGTCGCCTGCATTGGGCAGTTTTCATAGCTTTTCATGACCCTCTCAGTTAATAAACAGATCTTTTGTTTGACATTTAAAAGAACTGTCCAAAACTTGGAAGAATTTTATGGTCTAATGTGATTAGGCGTTCCTTCTGGAAGTAATTACCATTACTGATAAGATTCTCCAGCAATTCTCTGATAGACATTAATAAACCTGAGAGCCCCTCCTAAAATTCTAACAGTGTTCAACTTTAGGAAGAGCCTAATGTTTAATTAGCTGTTGCATTATATTTTATCCAATCTAACAACTATTATACAGCCATTTTCTCTCTAAAATGTACCTCCCTGAAGAACTATATGAATTGACATGTTCATAAGCCCCTTTGTGGCAAATTTTAAGATAAATTCCAACATGTTCATAATCAATTTGTTTGAGAAGATGGCTTAACAAACATTAGAAAGTTCTATCTCAAGACTGACTGGGGTTTATTCAAGGTAGATAAATATAATTTTTTTAAAAAAATTGATCAACATAGTTGAATAAAACTACATTATGAATAAAAAATAAAGGTCATATAGTCATTTTGAAAGGTACAGAAAAAAAATTTGGTCAAATTCAATATATTTATGATGAAAACAAAAAAATACACAAAAACCTTCTTGCAAGTTAGAGTAAATAGAAATAGGAAGAAATTTTCTTAACCTGACAAAGAATATCCATAAATAACCTATAGAAATAAACATACACTGCTGTGAAATATTGAAAATATCCTCTCAAGATTAAAAACAGGATGATGACTCCTCTTTAATTGAATATTTTAATTCAGTCTCTAGCCAATAAAGCTAGAAAAAAAAAGTGTAAGGATAATTAAGAGGGAAATAAAGATGCCATTATTTAGAACAAGATGATTATGTATGTAGAAATTCCAAAATAATTTAAAAAGCTATTAAATTCATAGTAAATTGAGCAATGTGACTATACTGATGATTATAAACAAGAAACAATTGTATGTTTAGGTACCAGCAACAAATGTATAGGGAAACAAGTTGTAAGAAAGATATTAGTTATAAGTACATCAAAAAAATCAGACACATAGGAATATATCTAAATAATGATGTGCAATATCTTTTTCCTAAAATCCAAGAACCAATCAACAGAAATGAAATGCCATCTATATAAATTTAAAAATATTTCAGGAGGTTTTGGAAGTCTCATTATGGTAAAGATTTAAATTATTCTCACACAAGTCTAAGATTCAATAAGGTCATGATAAAAAATACTATAAAAATAGTATTTATTTATTTAGAAATCTGTTTATTTATTTTAGAAATCACCAAGTTGAATTTAAAATACATTGGGAAATACCAATGGCCAAGGATGGCCCAGGCAATCTTGTAAAAAACGAAGCCGAAAGACTTAGTCTATCTATCTAAATTATTATAGAGCTATAGTAATTCAGAGTGCAGTGGTGGTACACAAATAGACAAACTGATGCAACAGAGTCCCAAAGTAAAATGATATATATATATGTATATATATATAGTGACATTATTTGTAAAAGCAATAAAAGGTAAGTGTTTTTAATAAATAGACTAGGCCACTTGACATTCAAATGGGAAAAAAAGATCTTGAATATCAAATGGCCTAATGCACCATACAGAAAAATATTTTTTTCAGATGAATTGCAGATATAATTGTTAAAAGTAAAACAATAAAGATATTAGAGGAAAATGTGATTACCTTCATCATTTTGCTTAAATAGGACAAAAGCACTAACCATTAAAGAAAAAATTCTATTAGAGAACTTGTTTATCAAAATGCATAGTAAGTCTTCTGCTATATTCATGATGGGGTAACTGGATCCAGATTTTCTTCTCCTGCCATAAAAAATTAGAATACTGGACAAAATTGTAATAGGTTTTCGAATTCAGAACACAGAACTGTGATCCATGAGACAGGGAAACAAAAGAAGGGAATTGGAGGAATACTCTGGCTATCTGGGTGGAAGCCCTTCCTGGATCATGGCACAGGGAGTGGAATCATAAGGAGAACATGGTGGTCCCCAGGGTTTGAGGAGATGGAGTCCACTTTGGAAAGAATGAGATAGCTGCAAATTGCAAGGAAGGTTACTAGGGAAGATAGAACTGCATGGAGAAAGCTCTAGAAATCCGTATAGGATGCCCTTGATTGTGTTGATGAATACCAAGCCTCATAAGTGTAGGGTGAAATGTCATGAGATTGGGAAAAGAACACCAAGGAAGGTATAATCTGAACAGTTCGTAGACCTCAAATAGGGCTGGAAGACACTTTATATTCTAACCAGATAGAATGAATGTAGTCATTCAACATCTGGGGCATTGGGCAAAGATGGTAGAAGGGCCATGCCGCTGTAATGTGGCTACACCCTAGAATAATAGCTTCTCTAGACAAGCTAAGGAAAGATCAAGCAGCTCTGCAATTAATTTTAAAACTTAACAGAACAAATTTTAACACCCTTGAAGACTATAAAATCCAGTCCTCATTAACAAAAATTCACTGTGTCCAAAATTACAAGACATGAAAAGACATGTGAAGAAGAAGAATGTAACCCATTAACAGGAGAAAAATTTGGCAAAAGGAGAAGACAAATGACGAAAATGATGGAATCAGTAGACAAAGACATGAAGAAATCTTCTATAATTATTGTCTATGTGTTCAAGTATTGAAAGGGAAATGAACATAATAAGAAAAAAATAGAAGACAAAACAAAGAAAATATAGGGAAAAGAACATGTAACACAATGAATAAGAAATAACTCAGTGAATGGACTTAAAAGTGGAATAGACATAGAAGTTCATTAGAAAACTTGAAAGTAAAGTAATTAAAAGTATAGGGACTTAGGCAAAAGAAGAAAAAAGACTGAAATTAATGACCAGACATGCTATCAGCGGATGAATTGTGTTCTCCCCACCCCAAATGACATGTTGAAGTACTAACTCCCACTATAAGGATGTGACCTTATTAGGGTCATTGCAGATGTAATTAGTTAAGTTAAAACGAGGTCACATTAGATTTAGAGTGGGTCTCCAATCAAGTATGATTGATGTCCTTATAAGAAGGAGAAATTTGGACACAGACACCCAAGGAGAATGCCCTGTGAAGATAAAGGCAGAAATTGAGATGATAACATATACAACCCAAAAGGAATGCCAGAAACCTGGAGAGAGGCATGTCCTATGCCTCCTCACAGACTTCAGAAGGAACCAGCTCTGCATACATCTTGATCCGGGCTTGTAGCCTGCAGAATTTATGGTCAGACAATAAATTTCTATTGTTTGAACCACCTAGTTTGTGGTACTTTGTTATGGAAGTCCCAGGAAGTTAATATATATGCAAAAAATCCAAAATTTGAAAAAACAAAAAATAAAACTATAATTTGAAAAAGTGGTCAGAAACAAATTCATTCACAGAGCATGCTAGCATTGTGTATGTAACACAGATGGAACTAAAATGTATGCCACAGGAGATATTGACGAAAGGCTGAAGTTGATGCAAATTTTTTAAAAACCTTATTTTTAAAAATATCTATTCTTATGATAAGATCACTGTTTTGAGTACTGTGGTTTTATAATAAGCCTTAAAGTCTGGTAGTGTGAGTCTATCAGTTTTTTAGATGCTTTTTGCTTAGGTTGTTTGCATTTCCATATAAATTTTGTGATAGGCTTGTGAATTTTTATTTAAGAGTTTTCTGAAATCTATATTGATATCCTTGTTTGTTTGTTTGTTTTTGCGGTATGCGGGCCTCTCACTGTTGTGGCCTCTCCCGTTGCGGAGCACAGGCTCCGGACGCGCAGGCTCAGTGGCCATGGCTCACAGGCCCAGCTGCTCCGCGGCATGTGGAACCTTCCCGGACCGGGTCACGAACCCGTGTCCCCTGCATCGGCAGGCGGACTCTCAACCACTGCGCCACCAGGGGAGCCCTAAGTAGGTTTTATTATTAGTATCTTGTATTTGCTGGCTCAAAAACAGCATGATATCACATCCAAGAGGCTTAAATTTAGCTTGAAATACCTTTAAATTACAGCAAGAGGAGCTGTGTAATTCAAATTTTCTCTTTGTGCTTCTCTAGTCTTTAACGGAATTATTATTAAAACGTCTTCCAAGTTTGAGGCATTTCTCAGCAAGTTATTCAGAATGACCATTGTTATCCTTTAACCAGCTCTCATTTGTACTTTATGGGTCAGTGACTAAAATGTACAATGCTCTGTAAGTCAGAGTGACTTCAATATAAAAGATGTTAAGGAAGCAAAATTGCATGCCAAGCAAATCTTTATCTTAATTAGCTACTAGAACTTAAAGAGTTTGCTTCTGTGCCTCAAAAGTAATACAGCTGCATACATAGTGTGTGACCTTTACTGCACTACCCAGTACAGATTTTTTTCCCCCATAGATCACCGGAGATACTGAAATTTTAGAGAAGAAAAATAAACCCTTTTCTTCGATGCAATATATTCTACAGAAGAGTGAAGCGTGTGCATTTCCATCAGAACAGGACTTATCTGCTTTTAACAGTACAACATGGATGCTTAAAATTTGAGGCCACAATTTTCAAATGGCAATCGTTACAGGCAATTCATCTTCATGTAGCAGAAAAAGATGTTCTTGCATCTATATATTGGCAAGCAATACTACTTTTTCTTTTTTTCGTTGAGAAATCGAGAGGAAGGAAAGTTTCTGAATTTTTACTGAACATTTCCATCTATATCATTTTAGCTCAGGGATGCAGTGTCACAGTAAAACTACAAAGTATTCCACGAGGCTTTTCTAAGTGAAGTCATTTGACAGAGGTGATTTGCTGCTGACCTCACTTCTCTTGGACATAACAGCAATTGCACTGCCTTTGATCACAACTGTCAAAATACAGTATTCTGTATTATTTGTCCAAGTCTGGCACACCACTGCATGTGGATACATGACTGTTCTTGGAATTTTGAAACATTGCTGACAGAAACTCATACAAGATAATAGGCTAGCAGCAGTAGTAGGGAACATAAGAGGAAAGTTATTCAGTGACTCTACCAAGAGTTTACTGAGAATTTACTATGCATGTGACTATATACAGCCATATGGGGGATACAAAGACAGATTACTTCAGAAAATGATATAAGGGCATAATGATAGATTGTGCCAGTTGAATCCCAAAGAGACTAGTAGCATCGCACTTCTAGAATGCCATTTTAGAGTTCAAATTTTCTGCTTTGGACTGGAGGATGTGTCTTCTGGTGCCTGCCATGTTGCCTCACATGGTCACCATTTTCAAGGGTAGTGACTGTGCTGAATACTTTCCGTTTATTCTATCGAGTGCCACTTTCCACCCCCTTTCCACCCTACTCCACGCCCCAGGATGCTGATTCTAGGCCAGAGATTCCCAGTTCTCTGGATTCAGGTTGTGTTCAGCCAATGAGAAGCACAGACAGGAGAGTGAGGTTAGGCAATGTTTTCTTCAGCCTTCCTTCCAAGTGTTGACAGCCTCCCTCTACCGGAGGCCAAAATTGCTCTCAGTAATCCTTCTCCAAACCATGCCATTTTCAAGTTCCAAGTTCGAGTCACTGCTTCTTTCTGACCTAGGGATAGCAGCTCTGTCAGTTGTTAGCCCCAGATTAAGCACTATCCCTTTGTAAATCATCCCTTTATTAGACTCTCTTCAAATTCCTCAGTTTCGGTGTGGCATCTTTTCTTACCAGGACTCCAGGTGATGCAGCACCTAAACCTGCAGGTTGGGATGTGTCTATAAAGCCCATACTTTCAAATTAGTAGACTTGTAGTATTACAAGTCCAAGGGTCCTATGATAAAGAAGATGCATATATATGATGGTGTGATTTGAGATACTTGGTTCACGACTCTTTGAGTACTTGATAATTGCGGAAAGGAGCCAGGTTGACCTTGTTCACATTTTTCCTAATTAAAGGAGATTCACTGAAAAAGATTGGGATGACAGGCTGACTTCATGTTTCCATTTCTGGGAATGTTTCCTGGTTTATGCAATCACAGTAGGGTAAGTGTTTAAAAGAGGCAGTTTGCCATATAAATTTGTAATGATTTTCTGGATTTTAAAGATAGGAGATAAGTTGTGTGTGTGTGTGTGTGTGTGTGTGTGTGTGTGTGTGTGTGTGTGTACAGGGTAGGCAGAGGATTAAAGTTTATCTGAGTTCCATTAGTTGGTATGGAGACATAAAGAACTATTTTAGTAATATGCAGATATATACTGTGTTTTTTGACATCTTGACCAAAATATTTTCCAATTACTGGTGCTATGAGAACAGATTGGACAATCTCTTTTAGCACCAAGTGAAAGGGTGTGAGGATCACCTCTCTTCTTTCTATTTCATTGGTAAAAATAATAAGTTGCTAGAAAGGAAGAAAAAATAATCCAGGAAGATGTCAAGAAGAGGAAATTTTTGAAGAAAGAAAGCAGTATCAAGACCACCACCGAGAAGTCAGTAAATAGAAAAATATTTTAAATTTGTAAAAGAATTATTTTAGGTTCTATACTATTCTGAGTAAGGCAATAAGTAAAATTTACTTTCAAGGGTAATTCCAGAGCTGCTTAAGCAGTAGTCCCCAATCCTGCAGGGGGCAAAAAAGACAATTTGATAAGTGGAGGGAGGATGATTCTGATCTCTCAAAAAAGTGAGAACTATGGTTACTGATGATTTTCTGAGGAAAGGTGGAGAAGTGGTAAAGCCTATTTCACAGATGGCCTGTCTTCTCACTATAAGTGTCTGATATGTAGTAAAGAAACTCCCGAAAACTAACCAGCTCATTAAAACTCTCATGTCTACTGATTTATGTAGCAACAAGCTCAAGCTCTATCATCAAAATGAACTGGAAATTTTAAGGAAACTGGAATCTTGGGAAGACCACAGATGACTGAGGCCACAAGGAAATCACTTACTTTTATCTCTCATGGAAAATGAAAAATTTTCTACAAAGTTGATATAAAAATGGAATTTGACTTCTTGGTCTACGATTTATGATTCCTACATGAGTGCCTTTTTAATGCAATAGTCCATCTCACGAGTTCTGGGAAGAACGTGTTTGACAGAAAATTTGCTTATCTGGCCAAAAGGGCTATTGAAATGAAATATGAGACAAAATAAACATTAAGAAAACACACAAACATGAATCTGGATCCTAAGAAAAGCCACAGCTAATACATAACAAAATGGCAATATGGCTGATTTGAATCAATCTCTTGGTGGAATAATAATGTTGAGCTTCTGAGCAATCAAAGCTAAAGGCTCCCTGCTTTCATCAACCAGTGATGCTTTCACAATAAATAATGAAACAATCTTCTCTTCATATATGTAACATTAGTGAGCTTGACCTAGATATGGTACAGATCTAACTGGAGCTGTATTTATTTTTCCATACGTTTCTTAGTGATTTTTGGAGGCATTATAAACTATATTCGAAGAATGGTTGAAGAAACCAGGCAGAGTTTAAACAAATAAATTGGGCTTATTTCTAAAATGTATATAGTTTAGATGGCTGCTTTCTGTGACTACAGACTTAGTGACCTTTCAGACTTTTGATGTCCTTTACACCTTCAGAACAGCCTAAATACCTCTGACTTCTCACCTTAAAATGACAGAGTTTCAAACTTTAGTAGGAAAATGATACTGTGGGGCAGCAATCTTACTATGTACTGTGACTTTACATAAAACTATTCTTAAATATACTGGTATAATTATAGTAAGGCAGGAGTTTAATTATATTTGTGTTTTAAGTTAGAATAGTACAAAAATCTGTTTATAATTTTGCAAAACTATAATAAAAAAAGTGTTCTATTTAGTTTCTTTTTAGGTTCTGACAGAACACATGGTCAGAAAAGAGCAATGGTACCAAGCTGATTTCACTTGCAATTTATTTCTTTGGACTGGTACCATTCTCTTCAAGAAAACAGTTTAACAATTTTGTCAGAAAGTATTGACTGTTCTTTTAAGAAACTAGCTTATTTTTATTTTATGGTGACTATGATCCATTGTAACCAATAATCCAGCTACCTGATCCACACTGATGTGATCATGTAATCCGTGTTCTTTCTCTGCAGAGTAGAAATCTCAGATCTGAGAGAATGTCTTATCTTTAGCCAATGGAAAAGTCTCACAACATACACTTTGTCCATTACCTTTGATCATGGCTTTAGCTTATTTTTCCCAAATTGATGTTCCTTCCACTTCATATATTAAATGTCTAAAATCTCTTTGTGTTGTGTCTTTTTTTGTAAGCCAGCTTAAATCCTTTCTGAAGCAAGCTGGTGTATAAATAAATTAGACAGATAGATGATAGGCAAATAGATAGATAACAGATAATCTTGAATTTAGTCTCTATTAAACAGTAGAAATATAAAGATGTGTGGTGCAGTGGAAAGACTAATAAACTACTTCACAGGAGAACTCATGCTTGGTTCCCATTCCACCCTAAACTAGCACTGATAATTTGGAAAAGTCATTACTTTCTATAAACCTCAATGTTCTTATTTGTCAATAGGGAGAGTGGTTGGATAATGTGCAAATCCATTCCAACTTTTATATTATGGGACTGAAAAATACCACCAGAAATCTTGTAGAAAGTTCTCATGCAGAAGCATGCTATTTATAATTACTACCATGTAAACATTATTGCTATATCTATTGCAATGAAGAAGTTTTCTTAGGTGGAGAATGGAGTTATCAGATGAGCAGCAAAGTGCTTCATAGCAGAACTGCAGAACATTCATTAGTCTGAACAGTCTTATCAAAGTCATGGGACAAAGCGTAGAATTGAGTCTTCAGTCTGATTTTAAGCTACTCCAGGTATGGAAAGGTGGGTGACAAATCAGTGATGAAATCCAACAGAAATAATAGGAAAAACCTTAGAAGCAGCTAATTACCTCTAAAGACTACTACTTCAAAAATGAAAGTTTTGGTTGTTTTTCTTTAAAATACAAGCAATCCGTCTTTAATTTGCAGTGTTTAATGTAAATTTTCGTATTTAATTATTTCTTAAAATTTGGTGGATTTTTTTCACCCATTTATAGAATTCCAAACTTTAAGACTTAAGGAAGTCAAAGATGCCAGCAGGTGACCTTATCTAATATATGGCTCCCATCTGTAAATTCTTAGGCCAAAGCTTCCAAGGCCACTTTAGGATAAGATGGTAATAAGTTTTGTTTAAATTAAAGGAGCCAGTGCACCCATACCCCATTTGTGAGTGTTGGCTACTAATAGCTCACAGATGTACCCTTTTGAGAATAGCCCTAGGTTGATAAAAGCCACTTCATCTATCTGGAAAATATCTGGGAGGTTAGGCTCTTGGCCAGGGGGTAGAAGCCAGCAAAATGGAACGATAATATGGACAAAAACGGTTAGACTCCAGAGATGAGGAAACTGAGGCAATGAAGAAGTTAGGTAATGGCCTAAGGTCACATTGGTAGTAAATGACAGAGCTGAACTTTGAACCTAGGCATTTGGGTATCAAAATTCACACTCTAGCCTATGTATCAGAGAACATCATATGCTTCTTGAGTGTCAGTTTCCTGGTATTCTTCTGTTACAGACTGAATGTGTTCTCCTAAAATTCGTATGTTGAAATCCTACCCCTCAGTGTGATGGTATTAGGAAGTGGGACATTTGGGAAGTAAGTCATCGAGTGGAGCCCTCATGCATGGGATTAGTGCCCATATAAAAGAGACCCCAAGAGCTCCCTTGCCCCTTCTGCCATATGAGAACACAGAGAGAAGACTGCAGTCTACAATCTGGAAAAGGGTTCTCACCAGGACACACTCATGTTGACACCCTGATCTTTGACTTTCAGCCTCCAGAACTGTGAGAAATTTCTATTGTTTATAAGCCACTCTGTTAATAGTACTTTGCTGTAATAGCCCAAACAGACTAAGATAACTTCTAACATTTCTTCAGCATTTATAAGCATGTGCAAATCATAGCATATTTGTCTTTTGTGTAGATTGACTGTACTTGCTTTCATGCATTCAACTTCATTTGAAATCCCAAAGATTGTGATGCTGGCTTACTAATTAAAAAGGTCTTCATTCTCAGGATTTGTGAGCTGACATAAGCCCTCTTCTTTAATGTTGATGCAATGAAGAGAAATAATATTGATAATCTTAAGGGAATATATGTAAAATTATTTCTCTTGGTGTTAATTTTTTAGAGACTGCAAATAAAGGAATAAATATTAAACTACAGCAGTATTGATAGTTTGTATCATCAATTTGTCTGTCATTTTTATCAATTTTTTAATCCATTTCTCCTCAAACACATTTTTCTTTCTGAAATGCAACAAATTTTTATGTCCCTAAAGACTTTATTCTCTTTTAAAAAATAATGAGGAGAGGAGAAGAGGTTCAATTTATCAAGCTTCTAATATCCCATTTAGTAAATACTAAGCCATATTGTCACTGACAAACACAAGATTAACATTGCACATTCTTTAATCAAGTAAAATGGATCTATCTTCACTTACTAGCTAGAAAAATCATTTAAACTTGCTGTTCCTCAGTTTTTCCATCTGAAAAATGAAGAAAATAATAGGACCATCTCATAGGGTTGCTGCAATGATTAATTAAGATAAAATATATAAAACAGTTCCCTGGCAGAAGAAAGCAAAATATGTTAACTATTACGTCTTTCAATTTTCCCTCCCTCCATGCCTTCTTCTCTCTCTTCTCTTTCTCTCTCACTCTTTTTTTTTTTTTTTTTTTTTGTACGATACACGGGTCTCTCACTGTTGTGGCGTCTCCTGTTGCAGAGCACAGACTCCGGACGCGCAGGCTAAGGGGCCATGGCTCACGGGCCCAGCCGCTCCGCGGCATGTGGGATCTTCCCGGACCGGGGCACGAACCCATGTCCCCTGCATCAGCAGGCGGACTCCCAACCACTGTGCCACCAGGGAAGCCCTCTTTCTTGTTTTTGATATAGGAATGGGGAGTCTCCATGTAAAACTGGATGCTCTAACAAGGGAGAATTTATGTAAAATAAGTTAGCCAAGTCACAGTATTCAAATTTTAATTTCCTTGAGTAAGTACTATAGCTAATAAAATCAACATTTTTCCCAATTAAGATGAAAGCATTCCTAGCAACTATGCTGTTTTATAAAGAGTTCCAGCATTACTTTGAGTTGAATAATTCCATCTAAATTATAATAAATGTTCAGTATTCTAAGCATCAGCAGAAGTTATAGCCAGGAAGATCCTACTACTTCTACCATCAAAGAAGCTACATTTTCATCCCTTTTCCTTAAGAGGTAGCCTCTCCTAAGATTCCTATCAATTTAAAATGGTGCGAGGTACAAACTATTGGATGTAAGATAGGATACAATGATGTATTGTACAACACAAGGAATGTAGCCAAGGGCTACCCTGGTGGCGCAGTGGTTGGGAGTCCGCCTGCCAATGCGGGGGACGCGGGCTCGTGCCCCGGTCTGGGAAGATCTCACATGTGGCAGAGCGGCTGGGCCCGTGAGCCATGGCCGCTGAGCCTGCGCGTCCAGAGCCTGTGCTCTGCAATGGGAGAGGCCACAGCAGTGAGAGGCCCGCGTACTGCCAAAAAAAAAAGAATGTAGCCAATATTTTTTAATAACTGTAAATGGAGTGTAACCTTTAAAAATTGTATAAAAATTTAAAAATTAAATTAAAAATAAAATGTTAGATTTTATTTAAGTAGTACACTTGGAAATGAAGTGAAAAAGAAAAAGGACTGGAGGGAGTCAGCAAAAAATTAAGAGCCTGAGGCATTCCCTGTTCTTAAGGCATAGATTTCATGAGGAATAAGAATTCCAAGAAGTTAAAAAAGAATATTATAAAACTGTTACCTATTAAAATCCATTAAAATATACTAGGACATTTGCTCCATTCACAGATAAAACAGCATATAAAAATCCCTTTACATTTTAAGATTTGTCTTCTTTGTTTTTTACTCCTATCCTATTCTCTGCCATGTTATGGTCAGTTTTTTTTTGTTTTGTTTTGTTTTTGTTTTT